>NC_092230.1:20379868-20502368 GCF_036320965.1 Panulirus ornatus | reverse complement strand
GAGAGAGAGAGAGAGAGAGAGAGAGAGAGAGAGAGAGAGAGAGAGAGAGAGAGAGAGAGAGGATCCCTTGAGCGGTAATGCGATCGTGTTTGCACCAGAAAATATCTGGAGATGGTGAAAGTTGGTTAATTTGTTGTTGGGTGTAATCTTATGAAACGGAAGCCATGTAAAGGTACCTCCTCAACCTCTCTCTCTCTCTCTCTCTCTCTCTCTCTCTCTCTCTCTCTCTCTCTCTCTCTCTCTCAATCGTATTTGTTTATTTCTAGTTTCCACCGCGAGTGGCCTCCTGTGCAGCAGGGGTGTGTGTTTGTGTGTGTATGTGTGTTTGTGTGTGTGTGTGTGTGTGTGTGTGTGTGTGTGTGTGTGTGTGTGTGTTTGTGTATGTTTTGTGTTAAGACTACGCCGATTGGTTAATTAGTGACACGCCTCCTCCCCTTCCCCGTACAGGTTGAAGACTTGGGATGGAAGCACGTTTGTGATTGGATGTGGTTATCTCGCCATCTGGGGGGGATATTGGGGTTTGTGTGGAGGGAGCTGATTGGATGTTGGCAGTGTTTACGTTGGGGGTCAGGCAGTACAGGTTGGGGGGGAGGGGGAGGGCGAAAATAGCGAGACGTACGTACGTTGTGGGTCGCTCTGTGGGGAGGGGGGGGGCGGGTTTCAAGGACGCGGCGACACAAATATCCACGACTTGGCGTACCATTTTTTTTCCTTCCGTCGTAGTGGTTACGTAAGACGAGACGCCTCGGGTCTTAGATAACCGGATTGATCATCAAAGATACGACAGAGCAGCTTCGCTACAGAGTTGGTGGGGAGGGTAGTCTACTCCAGCGACAACATGACGGTGTAATGCAAGGTGTTGTGACCCCCCTTTTTTTTTTCTTCTTCTTCTTCTAACTTTGAAGGTTCCAGTTACTATCTAAAATTCTACATCAAGGCCAGGCCTTAATTGAAGTACTTAAGAGTTGTATAATTTGCCAGGTGGTAGTTATTGGGAAGGTTAGGAAGAGTGACCTGAATGATCCTTAAAGTTGTCAGTTTTAGCAAGGAAATGGTGGTTAGTGCAAGTCAGGTCAGGTGAGATACGTGAGGCTAATGAGGAGAGAGAGAGAGAGAGAGAGAGAGAGAGAGAGAGAGAGAGAGAGAGAGAGAGAGCGGAGGTTGACATGGATTAGACTCTGTCTCTTTTGTTAGCTCATGTTAAGATCTGATCCCGTGTTGTGTGGAGGCACCGCAGGCACTCGGGTGTTGCTGTGGTTGTTTGTGGTGCGTTCAACTGTTGGGTCGGGGCTGGTGGCGGTGGGAGGGATTGGCGGAGGTATGTGTGGCACTCCTCCCGCGAGGCTCACGTTAACGTATTGTGTTTGGGACTCGATTCCCGTCAAGCCCCTGAGTACGACACAGGTGCGACCCGTTCAGCCCGACGGGACGTCCCGTGAGCACTGCACGGCTCTCGGGCGTGATGGCCAGCCTTGCCCCTGAGGGTCGGGTCTCAAAGGGCAGGTCCACATAAGGTCTTGCCGTCGTGCTCTTGAGACTGGGAGCAGCGTCCTGCTCAGCGATGGTACCGTCGTGCTCAAGGGCCGTACCTTCGTGCTCAAGGGCCGTACCTTCGTGCTCAAGGGCTGTACCTTCGTGCTCAAGGGCTGTACCTTCGTGCTCAAGGGTTGTACCTTCGTGCTCAAGGGCTGTACCTTCGTGCTCAAGGGCCGTACCTTCGTGCTCAAGGGCTGTACCTTCGTGCTCAAGGTCTGTACATTCATGCTCAAGGGCCGTACCTTCGTGCTCAAGGTCTGTACCTTCGTGCTCAAGGGCTGTACCTTCGTGCTCAAGGGCTGTACTTTCGTGCTCAAGGGCTGTACTTTCGTGTCCAGGGGCCGTACCTTCGTACTAAGGGCTGTACCTTCGTGCTCAAGGTCTGTACATTCATGCTCAACGGCCGTACCTTCGTGCTCAAGGGCTGTACCTTCGTGCTGAAGGGCTGTACCTTCGTGCCCAAGGGCCGTACCTTCGTACTAAGGTCTGTACCTTCGTGCTCAAGGTCTGTACCTTCGTGCCCAAGGGCTGTACCTTCGTGCCCAAGGGCCGTACTTTCGTATTAAGGTCTGTACCTTCGTGCTCAAGGTCTGTACCTTCGTGCTCAAGGGCCGTACCTTCGTGCTCAAGGGCCGTGCCTTCGTGCTCAAGGGATCACTCACGTTTTGTTATCTTTTTTACCCGTGTTGGATAATGATCCGTCAACACCGCTTTGTTGTGTGGATGATACAGTGAAGCACAACACCTTATTTTGGGTTGTGTGTGTGTGTATGATGAGTGACTTTCTCATTAAGTACTTGACGTCACCTGAGTTACACCGAGTTCCTCATCCCTCCACAGTGTCTGTTCCCCGGCTGCTCCTGTGTTGCACATTGCATGATAGAAAATAGGGTTGAGGCTCAACGTCATTACTTCCTGTTGACTTCCTTGTCACCGTTGTGAGCGTCCGTCTTCTCTGCTGGATGTGTTGCTACAACCTTCACATCTGACGTATGGTATCGCCAACCTTACCATTAACCCTATGGAAAAGAGATGATGATAATGATCATGATTATTGATAATGATAATAATAATAATAATAATAATAATAATGATAATAAAAAGGACGACAATGATGATTAATGATAATAATAATAGTAATAATAATTGATAATAATAGTGGTAGCAATAATACTGATAGCGTGTTTATTGTTGCAAACACCCTTACACACACACACACACACACACACACACACACACACACACATCCCCCCAGGAAAAAAAGAGGGTCAGTAATTTGGCAACATTTATCTATTTGTTTATTTACTCCAGCGTGGACGGAACAGCTGGCCGTCCAAGAAGCCGCCACTTTACGTTCTTCCCCGTGGGGGGGGGGGTTGTGTCAACACACAAAACTTTGGTCGGTCCGTCAGAGATAACCCCCCCTTACCCCCTCCCCTGAGGGGTCACTGAGCTGGTAGAGACGACCGACCTTAGTCGTTTTGGGGTCTTGGGGCCAACGCCTGCCCGATATGTTGGGAACCTGTAGAGATGAAGAGACATTTTGATGCTTTTAAGGCCTGGCCTCGGGAGATAACGCCAGTCTGGAGATAAGAGATAATAGTGGTCTCGGTCTCGTGAACCGCGAGGACCTGTTGTCTCCCACACCTGAACGCTGGACGAAGTGAGAGGAACTGCTGGTGTGTCGGAAGTGTCACCGATGTTGTAATGTTGAATGGCCCGAGTGAGTCGCAGTGGGCCAACACTGGTGGCAGTGTTGATCACGTGGAGCGCACCCTGGCTTCTGACGAGGGGTGTGTCTGCTGGAGCACGGTGATGGGATGATAAAGAGTCGTAGTCTGCATACACGTTGTAGTGAAGCTGGAGGTTCCTCCACACCCAGCGGCACACTGGCTGGCAGCCACGAGGGAGCGATGTGTAGTGTGGAGATAATGTACTGACATGGGAATTCTATTGGAAAGTCTGATTGGTGAAGGTTGTGATGTAATTACAAACCCGAGGATACTCTTGCGAGGGAGTATTTTAACCTGATTGATTTCAAATGCATTTCATAGTCATTCCTCAACACGCTTGTTAACTGATAAGCCATATCATTAAACCATTTGCGTAGCCGTGAGTTTGAATCGGGTGATCACTTCCATTTTACCTTATATCTGTTGGTAGTTTATTCCAGTGGTCTTAGAAAATCTTTTAAGTTCGTGTTACATTTTCTTTCCCTCGAACATCCCTCAGTCGGTGGCTGTATCTCTTTACCGTGAAGGCCAGCGCCTCGGAGTAACAATTGATGGCGGTGTGGAGCGACGCACGTCTCAGGGGTACAGTTAACGCATAATGGTAATGTAATATTCGTTGTAGCGGGCGTCGCCACTGAGGGCATCGTGAAGGTGTGTGTGCAGGAAGGTGGCTGGCCAGCCTGCAAGTGAAAGGTCAGGTGGAACGGTTCTCCTTTAGGAAGTCGCTCAACCGGTTTGGAACGGAACGAATGGGGGGGGAGAGCTTTGTGATGCCTGTGTCTGCCTGCCATGACGTGATGCATGGGCTAAGGGGCGACAGACGCGAGCGAGGAAGGTGGAGGAACGTGTCATCTGCGAGGTGCTGGGGAGGAGGGCGGAGATGTCTGGCAGCCCCCCCTCCAAGAATGCCGCCGCGGCTGGCACGGGCTCCTGTAAGCTACCCGCCCGCTCTCCTGATGGGGTTAACGTCGCACACCACCTGCATATATATATATATATATATATATATATATATATATATATATATATATATATATATATATATATATATATTATTCTTAATAGTCGCTGTCTCCCGCGTCAGCTAAGTAGCGTTAGGAAACAGACGAAGAATGGCCCATCCACTCATATACACATATGTAAACATAAACGCCCATACACGCATATATACATACATAGACATTTATACACATGGACATATTCATACTTACTTGCCTTCATCCATTTCTGGTGCTACCCCGCCCCGCATGAATCAGCATCGTTACATCCATACTTGATCACCTTTTCCCACTTTATAGAGGTAGCGCCAGGAACAGACGAAGGAACGCCACATCCGCTAATATCCATACTCTAGCTGTCATGTGTAATGCACCGAAACCACAGCTACTTTTCCACAACCAGGCCCCACAGACCTTTCAATGATTTATCCTTGATGTTTCAGGCGTCGACCCCTGTATATCACATCCTTCCAATGCCGTCTATCCCGTCCACGCCTTTTAGCCTCCAGTTTGGTGTCCCGGTTCTCTGTGTTCACTCGACTATTGACACCAATATCTTCTTGGTCAACCTTTCCTCTCTCATTGTCGCCACATGTCCAAACTATTTCAGCACACCCTCTTCAACTCTCTCAACCAAATTCTTTTTATTACCACACATCCCTTTTACCCGTTTCCATTACTTACTCGATCAAACCACCTCACACCACATATTGCCCTCGTATATTTAATTTCCAACACACCCACACAGTCTTATCAATAGCCCATGCCTTGCATCCATATGTTAGGACTAAGTACCTTCAAACGTACCCTTTTTGCTCTCCCAGTCAACGATTTCTCTTTCCACACATTCTTCAGTGCTCCCAGAACGTTCGCCTCCTTACCTATCTTATGACTATTTTCCATTTCCCTGGTTCCATCCTCTGCCATGTCTACTCCAAGGTAGATATACAATTAACCTCCTCCAGTTTTACTTCATTCAAGCTCACACCCCACCTAACCTGTCCCTCAACCCTGCTATATCTGATAACCTTACATTTTCCTACATGAACTCTTAACTTCCTCCTCTTGCAGGCCCTTCCAGTCTCGGTCACCAACTTTGTTTTGTACATTGTGTATTACTGTGACCACATTAACAATTATCGCCCACACTGGTTGGTTGTGGTAGTCTTTTGACTGTGTTCATGTACCTTGTTGAGCATGAGCTGATATGATGTTGTCCCATGTAGATGATCTAACTCTGTGTCCGTGTCTGTCCAATAAACTTTAGTAATAATAATAATGATAATAATAATAAACAACTTTTGCATTATCACACTCTAATCTGCCACCGCAAGTGCTGTATCATCAGCAGACAACAGCTGGCCCCCTGCCCAGGCCCTCTCATCCCTACATATGTACACTCGCCCCTCTCTCCAAGACTCGTCACAGTTACCTCCCTCACCACCCCATCCATATAAATGTCTCCCACATCTCTCCTCCCTTTCTTGTTCCCCAGGCTTTACCGTCGTCGGGTGTCGGGGCCGAAAAATGCATTCTAGTTGTTTTCGGGATTCGGAGGCAAGATTTATCGGGGTGTAGGTCTTCTTCTCCCTCCCCCCGGCCGCCGTTAGTCATTTGTTTCCGCGCGGGGGGGGGGGGGTCTAGGTGACGTCACAGGTGCGTCAGCCCGTCGGCCCACGTTCAAATTTCATCTTTATTTTATCTTTGTTTTCGGCGGCGTCCATGCTGTCTGTCGGCCATGTGCTCAGAACGACGGGCGAAGGCGAAAGAAACGACCCGGGATTTCAAACTGCGTCGGGTGACCCAGGTCAGTGTCGGAGCGGACGGAGGAGACAGGAGAAAGTAACGTTCGAGACGTATGATTGAGACGCCAACCATTTTTGCCCGCCAAAGTCCGTCTCCGTTGACGAGGTCGTCGGAGTCAGTGTGGCCGTGCGCATGAGGCCCTCACACACGGGTACAGTGGTACAGCGAGCAGTACAGGCGAGTACTGTATTCCGACGGTCAGCGCCGGGTAGTGCAGTTGTTACCTTGGTGGAATGCAGACCCTCCCTCCCCCCCCTCGTGAATCCTGGCGTTACGGCACCTCCATGCTGAGTGTGACGCTGCGAGAGGAAGAAGGAGGCATCCATGTTTTGACGCTGGTGGAGGAATAGCAACGCATGGAGACCGAGTGTGACGCTGGTGGAGGAATAGGAACACATGCATATTGTGACGGTAGAGGAGGGACCAAGAACACACACATAGCGTGACGCTATAGAGGAGTCCATAACACACTGTGACGCTATAGGAGGAATCCATAACACATTGTGACGCTATAGGAGGAATCCATAACACATCGTGACGCTACAGTAGGAACATAAACACCCCCTCTCTCCCCCCGATTAATTTCGTACATGGGGAAGAGCTGTGAACACCCGCGTGACGGTGATAGCGTCACGGGGAGGTGGGAGAGAAACGTCACTCAGCACTAGAATATCGCCGTTACTGATGAAAAAAAGAAATAGAACTGCCACACAAGGGAAGAAAGAGATAAACGTTAGATGCTGTATATGGGCCATTTATTAAGCCACCGATGAACTGTCCCCGTCACTGGACGTGATGTATGGACGGATCACATGAGGGGAAACCGTCTAGCGATGGCGCCTCCCCTCACCCCTCACCACCCCTCCCCCAGGCACGAGGTGTGTGACGTCACAAGAAGGTGAAGGGAGGGAGCCACGGCTCTCCAGCTGATTGGTGACGTCATGTTGGGTAAAGCTCGCTCCTCCCCCCCCCCCCGCCCGCCGCCACTGTCGTCCTCCAGCTGATTGATGACGTCACATCGGAAAACCCCGGTTGTGATTACGTCATAGTGAACACGAATTTGGGGATAGAGATTGGCTGTGGTACTGGCCTCTGGTGTGGGCGCGGGAGGTGGGGTGAATTTAAATACACTCAGCGGGGATGGGATGGGATGGGGGGGAGGCGCTGTGTGTTTGGGTGGCCCACATTTTCTTCCCAGTAGAGGAAACGAGCGTAAGCCAGCAGCCATGGGGGTAATATGGCCTTTGATCTGCTAAGAACTCGTGGCTGTGGTCACACATCTGCAGGTTAAGGGAAGGTTGGGGGGGAAGTGGAAGGGTGTTAGAAAGAACCTGAGTGAACGCCATTTAAGTGGTCGTCTTGACGTCATTTTACGACCTGTGAGTGGGGTGCTTTAGAAGGTATATATATATATATATATATATATATATATATATATATATATATATATATATATATATATTTTATTTATTTTGCTTTGTCGCTGTCTCCCGCGTTAGCGAGGTAGCGCAAGGAAACAGACGAAAGAATGGCTCAACCCGCCCACATACACATGTATATGCATACACGTCCACACACGCAACTATACATACCTATACATCTCAATTTACACATATATATATACACACACAGACATATACATATATACACATGTACATAATTCATACTGTCTGCCTTTATTGTTCCCATCGCCACCTCGCAACACATGGAATAACAACCCCCTCCCCTTTCATGTGTGCGAGGTAGCGCTAGGAAAAGACACCAAAGGCCCCATTCGTTCCCACTCAGTCTCTAGCTGTCATGTAATAATGCACCGAAACCACAGCTCCCTTTCCACATCCAGGCCCCACACAACTTTCCATGGTTTACCCCAGACGCTTCACATGCCCTGGTTCAATCCATTGACAGCACGTCGACCCCGGTATACCACATCGTTCCAATTCACTCTATTCCTTGCACGCCTTTCACCCTCCTGCATGTTCAGGCCCCGATCACTCAAAATCTTTTTCAATCCATCTTTCCACCTCCAATTTGGTCTCCCACTTCTCCTCGTTCCCTCCACCTCTGACACATATATCCTCTTGGTCAATCTTTCCTCACTCATTCTCTCCATGTGACCAAACCATTTCAAAACACCCTCTTCTGCTCTCTCAACCACACTCTTTTTATTTCCACACATCTCTCTTACCCTTACATTACTTACTCGATCAAACCACCTCACACCACATATTGTCCTCAAACATCTCATTTCCAGCACATCCACCCTCCTGCGCACAACTCTATCCGTAGCCCACGTCTCGCAACCATACAACATTGTTGGAACCATTATTCCTTCAAACATACCCATTTTTGCTTTCCGAGATAATGTTCTCGACTTCCACACATTCTTCAAGGCTCCCAGAATTGTCGCCCCCTCCCCCACCCTATGATTCACTTCCGCTTCCATGGTTCCATCCGCTGCCAGATCCACTCCCAGATATCTAAAACACTTTACTTCCTCCATATATATATATATATATATATATATATATATATATATATATATATATATATATATATATATATATATATATATATATGTGTGTGTGTGTGTGTGTGTGTGTGTGTGAACGGTGCAGAAAACGTCCCTCTCCATGTGACAGACGGGCCCCGCAGTAGCAAGGCATCATGGTATTGTACCTTCAGATGTTACCAGCTGTAACAGATGGCATGAAAGGTGCCGGTGGCAACTGAAAGCAAGACCCACGAACTTATTATTCACAATTTGTTTTGACTTTTTTTTTCCCTGCCTATGCTTGAGGAAAGCCTTTGTGGGGACTGGTCGAGGAGAAGCAGGGACTGGTCGAGGAGAATCAGGAACTGGTCGAGGAGAATCCGGTACTGGTCGAGGAGAATCCGATACTGGTCGAGGAGAATCCGGCACTGGTCGAGGAGAATCAGGAACTGGTCGAGGAGAATCCGGTACTGGTCGAGGAGATTCCGGTACGGGTCGAGGAGAATCAGGAACTGGTCGAGGAGAATCAGGAACTGGTCGAGGAGAATCAGGAACTGGTCGAGGAGAATCAGGAACTGGTCGAGGAGAATCAGGAACTGGTCGAGGAGAAGCAGGAACTGATTGAGTAGAATCCGGAACTGGTCGAGGAGAATCCGGAACTGGTCGAGGAGAATCAGGCACTGGTCGAGGAGAATCAGGAACTGGTCGAGGAGAAACAGGAACTGGTCGAGGAGAATTAGGAACTGGTCAAGGAGAATCAGGAACTGGTCGAGGAGAATCCGGAACTGGTCGAGGAGAATCAGGAACTGGTCGAGGAGAATCAGGAACTGGTTGAAGAGAATCCGGAACTGGTCGAGGAGAATCAGGAACTGGTCGAGGAGAATCAGGAACTGGTCGAGGAGAATCAGCTCGTGGATCTTCCATTGCACCAGTGTTATCAACGTAACGTATACCCTTGGCTCGTCTTGTGACATCGCCAGGCTGGTATGTAGACTACGCCCCTGGCAATGTCCAGACGTTTCTAACACAGCCCCAACCCACCATGGAAACCCTAATTTCGTATGACGCTCCCAAAACCAACAGGCCACCAATCTACCAGGTGAAAAGATGGTATAAAGTGGACCCAGCTGTTCGTAGATTACAAAACCAATGTTCGTGTTTCCGTGTGAGTGTGTAAATGTGTGTGTGTGTGTGTGTGTGTGTATCTCTGTGTGTATAGTTTTCTTCCACGTGTATGTCTGGGATGATAGTGATCAATTGTGATGATTGACATTCTGTGGAATTAATCGCATCCAAAAACTTCAATATGTACAGTGAAAGTTCATACACTAAGCAGGGAGAGAGAGAGAGAGAGAGAGAGAGAGAGAGAGAGAGAGAGCCAATTAACTGGCCAGTCTTTGAACGAATACAGTGACTGATTTTACAGTATCTTGATGGTTTACGATGTTCACAGTGACTCGAACAAGGCTGTTCTTGTAGCGGTCTGTACGAGCTCGGAGGGTCTCGTATGCGGTTATAGGTACCGAACTGCAACTCGGGGACGAGGGATCTCTGGTGACAAGCTCTGACGACGGCGAGCATTGTGCTTTAGGTCCAGTGTGTTGTGTGCCTCTACTTGGATGTTGTAAGAGAGACCGAGGATCTACCTTGCGTTTATTAACGTAAGTATATATATATATATATATATATATATATATATATATATATATATATATATATATATATATCACCAAATGGCGTCTTAGCTACGCCTCTTCCTTGTATATCAACTGACTGTCATATGTCTTGTATCTCCCATAATGATGTGATCATTACACGAAAGTGCAGTTGAGAACTTATCGTGTTTCATTTCCCATTGGCGACTAAAGGGGGAGGGAGCGGGGGGGGGTCTGGAAATCTTCCCCTTCAGTTTTTACTTTTCCAAAAGAAGGAACAGAGAAGGAGGCCAAGTGAGGAGTTTCCCTCTTCGGCTCAGTCCTATGTTCTTAACGCTACCTCGCTAACGCCGCGGGAAATGGCGAATATATATATATATATATATATATATATATATATATATATATATATATATATATATATATATATATATATGTATATATATATATATATATATATATATATATATATATATATATATATATGTGTGTGTGTGTGTGTGTGTGTGTTTTATTATACTTAGTCGCTGTCTCCCTCGTTAGCGATGTAGCGCAAGGAAACAGACGAAAGAATGGCCCAACCCACCCACATACACATACATAAACGCCCACACACGCACATATACGTACCTATGCATTTCAACGTATATATGCATATACATACACAGACATATACATATATACACATGTACATATTCATACTTGCTGCCTCCATTCATTCACGTCGCCACCCCGCCACACATGAAACAGCACCCCTCACCCCCCTCACGCGCGCGAGGTAGTGCTACGAAAAGACGACAAAGGCCACATTCGTTCACACTCAGTCTCTAGCTGTCATGTAATGCACCGAAACTACAGCTCCCTTTCCACATCCAGGCCCCACAGAACTTCCCATGGTTTACCCCAGACGCTTCACATTCCTTGGTTCATTCCTTTGACAGTGACAGTACGTCGACCCCGGTATACCATATCGTTCCAGTTCACTTTATTCTTTGCACGCCTTTCACCCTCCTGTATGTTCAGGCCCCGATCGCTCAAAGTCTTTTTCTCTCCATCTTTCCACTTCCACTTTGGTCTCCCACTTCTCGTTCCCTCCACCTCAGACACATATGTCCTCTTTGCCAATCTTTCCTCACTTAATTTTTCCATGTGACCAAACCATTTCATTACACCCTCTTCTACTCTCTCAACCACACTCTTTTTATTACCACACACACACACACACACACACACACACACACACACACACACACACACACACACATATATATATATATCTTTTCTTTTCTTTTAAACTATTTGCCATTTCCCGCGTTGGCGAGGTAGCGTTAAGAACAGAGGACTGGGCCTTTTTTGGAATATCCTCACCTGGCCCCCTCTGTTCCTTCTTTTGGAAAATTAAAAAAAAAGAGAGGGGAGGATTTCCAGCCCCCGCTCCCTCCCCTTTTAGTCACCTTCTACGACACGCAGGGAATACGTGGGAAGTATTCTTAATCCCCTATCCCCAGGGATAATATATATATATATATATATATATATATATATATATATATATATATATATATATATATATATATATATATATATAATTTCACACAAGTTCGGTATTCCCCGTGTGAGCAGTGAGAACAGATGACAGCTTTCGTAAAGGAAAAAAGAAAAATCCTCTCCTGGTTCCCTCCTTTGTTCCTTCTTTTGGAAAGGAATTCAGGAGGAAAGGATTTCCAGGTCCCCCATTCCCGTCTCTCACAACCGCATTCTTCAACACCCAGGGGATACGTGGGCACTATTCTCCTTCCCCTAACCCCAGTAATATATATATATATATATATATATATATATATATATATATATATATATATATATATATATATATATATATATATATACACACACACACACACACACACACACACACACACACACACACACACACACACGTATACATATATCACCTGGCCACTAACAGCTATCCTATCAAGAAGAAAAAAAACTGTCACCCTTTCCACCCCTCATCTTCCCTCCCTTCCTTCCCCACTTCCCCTCCCCAATATTATCGACCCTCTTCCCCTCACCCTCATCCCGCCCGCTAGTGTCAAAAGAAAAATGTGTGGGTGGGTCGGCAAGTTCTTTGTTCCGCACCAACGTAAATACTTTCCAAACAGCGTTCTAAAAGCTTTACCAAACCAATATTGATGGTGAGGCTGCCTGCCTCCTCTGTTGACTCGCTAAACAAACGTCCGGTCACAACGGCCCCCCCCACACACACACCCCCCCACACACCTCATCCCCACACACCCCCCACACACGCCCTGCTTCCCTCCCCCGCCACATCCTTCCTCCCTCCCTCTCCCCCGTGACAATTGTTGGTCAGGAGAGAAGGACCTTGGGGGGGTGGATGTGGGGGTGGTGAGGAAGAGGTTAGAGCGGGTGGAGGGAGGAAGAAGGTCAGAGGGCGGTGGAGGTGGTAGCGGAGGAGGGGAGGAGTGATAGTTTAACGAGGGGCAAGAGGGAGACGAGGTGGAGGGAGTGAGGATTGTTGGGAGGGAAGAGCTGCAGGAATAGGGAGGGTAGTGGTCAAGAGGCGGGTAGTGGTGATGATGGGAAGGTCTGGCAGCAGGAGGAGGGAGGGAAGGGGAAGATAATGAGGAGGAGGAGAAGGGGAAGAATGACGGCAGGAGTAAGAAAGAGAGAGAGGGAACCAGTAACGAAAGGTGGTAGGAAGAGATAAGGAGAGAGGCAACAGGGGGGCCAGAAGACGAGGTGAGAGAGAGAGAGAGAGAGAGAGAGAGAGAGAGAGAGAGAGAGAGAGAGAGAGAGAGAGAGAGAGAGAGAGAGAGAGGTAAGGGGAGGCAAGAACAGGACGTGAGAGACGGAGAGATAACTGGACACAGCAGAACAGCAGCAGTAGAGAGACACAGCAGGAGCAGCCAGAGACACAGAGATAAACAGACAACAACAGCAGCAGCAGGAAAGATTAAAACGCAATAATTATGATATGATGAGGATAAATAGAAAACGGAGGAAGGGGAGATCATGTGTAAAGGGGTTGGGAAGGTAGTATGTTAGCTGCCTCGTTGGTACACCACTGCTACATGAGTGTAGCCCCTCATGATGAGTGTAGCACCTCATGATGAGTGTAGCACCTCATGATGAGTGTAGCACCTCATGATGAGTGTAGCACCTCATGATGAGTGTAGCACCTCAGGATGAGTGTAGCGCCTCAGGATGAGTGTAGCACCTCATGATGAGTGTAGCACCTCATGATGAGTGTAGCACCTCATGATGAGTGTAGCGCCTCATGATGAGTGTAGCACCTCATGATGAGTGTAGCACCTCAGGATGAGTGTAGCGCCTCAGGATGAGTGTAGCACCTCATGATGAGTGTAGCACCTCATGATGAGTGTAGCACCTCATGATGAGTGTAGCACCTCATGATGAGTGTCCTACACATAAAAGTGCACAAGTTATAAGTGCCACATCACATAGACGCATTACCACATAGACCTTTAACTTGCCGCTCAAAGGTCAGATATAAGGTCATGCCATTACACCCAAGGGTCGTACGGTCATGCTCGGGGTCGTACCGTTGTTAGGGTCGTGCCTGAATCGTACCGTTGGGCTCCGAGGGCCGTACCCGTATGGTCACTGGTCGTACTGTTGACTGATTAGTCGTACCGTAGTGCTCAAGAGGTGTTAGTGATCATCATACACTGTAACATTGATGATCATACACTGTAACATTGATGATCATACACTGTAACATTGATGATTGATGAATATACACTCTAACGTTGCTAGCAGATCACTTAACAGTAAATATGAATTCCTGGCTTTGATTCACTGACCAGTTTGCAAATGAAGAACTAGTAAATATTCATACATGACTTGACTTTGATCTTGCTATTAATTCATACAGGAGTGAATATTCGTAGGCAACTCACAATGATTCCGCGATTCATTCATACACTAGTGGATATTCTTAGATAACTTCAATTTAATCCTGTTTCATTCATACTTGAGTGAATAATCGTAGACAGATATTCATTTTGATTCAGTGATTCATTCACATAAAAAATGGATGTTCGTAAATGACTCGGTGTCATCCTGTGATTCGTTCACCTCCAGGTTCACATGCTTCCAGAATATCTTGTCTCTTTCTCTTGTGCCCTTCGAGAAGTTTTATGTATTCTCCCTCATAGTTCAATGAACATTTTAGTTGGAACTAAAACATTGCCTCAGCCTGGAGCAATTGTTGCTTGCCTTGAGAATCGCGGTGAAGTTTCCACCGCCAGAACTGTATCTTGTTTGCTTTCGGTGTATTTTGTAACTCCTGGCTGTATTTTATTGTGTTGCATAATGAGATTGGACGTCAAATGAGTGCGAATGAGATGTTTCATATTGTTGGAGTGGATATAAAGTGGGTGGAAGTTAGTACCCACTGTTTACAGTGTGAATATTGCTCATTTTGAGCGGTTTTTTTTTTTTTTTTTTATCTATTTACCGTTTGTCGAGTTCGTTCCAACAGTAGATGGTAGGAAAGGAGTAGAGAGATTTTGAGATGAGTGTATGTAGAGGGGATGTTGGTCAGGTGTGATGGGGTAATACGAATGAGTGAGGGTGCCTTCGCCTCTACATTCACTTGGGTGTCTGTGACCGTATTCTGTCTAACGTTTGGAGTCCACGAACCATTTAACGTTTGGAGTTCATAAACGTGATTGTTAAACGTTTGGATTGCAAGAGCATAGATTGTCAAACGTTTGGACTCCGTGATGGTAAAATGATAAACGTTTGAACTCCACGAACGTAAAGTGATAAACGTTTGGACTGTACGAGCGTGTATTGCGTAACGTTTCGAGTCCACGGACAGAAATCGTTGAACGTTTGTTGATTCCACAAGCACATTATTGAACGATTGTGGTTCGTGAACGTAAATTATTTAACGTTTCGCTTTTGCAGCTACGCATTGTTCAACGCTTGGGATTTTCACGAAGATTAATTGTCTGTTTTTTCTCCAGAAACGAAAATTGCGTAACGTTTACAGTCCATAATCATATATTGATTAACGTCGGGGGAGGGGGGGGGGTTGTTCCATTAATACAGACGGTGGGACGTATATGGAATCCTTCAACATTAACTGTATAACCTTTTCATTGTCACTGTGACATTCAAAGTGTTCCTTTCCAAGATCCCCAAAACCCTCCAGGACCAACAGCAGATGGGTGGTGTGAGCAAGAGTCGGGGGCCAGCCAAGCTTTATAGCCAGGTTGGCTGGTTGTGTACCCATCTTCTCCCTAGACTGGCGATTTAATATGTCGTTGTAGCCGTATGTCTCTCGGGGCTGTGTGGCAGATGACGTAACACACAAGAGTTAGTTTGGCGTAGCCAAAAGTCATGTGACAGCTGATGTACCCAAGCGAAAGAGGTTGCCATTCCCGCGTTGTGCAACCAAGTTGAAGGGGATTATGTAGCCAAAGATCGTAGAAGGGGTACTGTAGCAGGTTCAGTTTTTGACTAGGTGTAGGATGGCGGTGTAGTTAAGTCTTGTAGTCAGGTGTAGGTGGAGGTGCTTGTCTGTTAGTATGTCTTCAGCGGAGGTATGAGTGTTGGTACGCCTTGTGTGTCCCTGTGTTGGTGCTGCTGTCTCCCTAAGCGGGTGTGTGCCTTCCTCCTTGTCTTCCCACGTGAACATCTGTTTGCTCTCTGGCAGTCCCTGTTGCGTCTGCCTGGGTCTGTGTAGGGTGTAGTCGGGTGTAGATACGTAGGTGTAGTGATACTGGGGCTGGGGGCCTCAGGTGGCTGGGGCTGGGGGCCTCAGGTGGCTGGGGGTGGTAGGGTCACAGGTGGCTGGGCAGGGGTCTTAGGTGGCTGGGCAGGTGTCAGCTGGCTAGTGTGACCTGTTTAAGGGGTTTTGGCAGTTAATATATTGTTGTGAGCTGGAGGTCTTTGTAGGATATATATATATATATATATATATATATATATATATATATATATATATATATATATATATATATATATATATATATATATATATTTTTTTTTTTTTTTTTTTTAACCGCCATTTCCCGCGTTAGCGAGGTAGCGTTAAGAACAGAGGATTGGGCCTGCTGGTGTTGCAGGGAGGGGCGGGGCTATCGTTAGGGGTTGTGAAGATGGTAGGGTATTAGTTGGGTGGTGTTGAGTTACGGGGTTTAGGAGTCGGGGGTGGCTGGGCCGTGGGGTGGGGAGGAGGGTGATGGTAGTGACGGGGTGTAGTGTGGTAGGTGATAGTAAGGAGTGTAGTGGTGGTGAGGTGACGTTTGTGTTGGAGTTTGGATGTGTAGGTGGTAGTGGTGGTAGGTGGTTGTAGTAGTTGCGGGTTGAGGTGGGGGAAAGGAGTCATCATTCCTGTTTCCCTGTGTCATTAATGAACGTAACTAGGAGGGCACGCACGTTATATACATGTTCAGGAATTGACAAAATGATTGAAAAATATTGATGTTTATAGAGACATGAATAGTGAGGTGCGACTCTCGTACCGCCGCCGGGGTTGACCAAATTCTTTCAGGGATGATGACCAGACATTAGTAAGATAGGAAAGAATATCACCAGTGGATCTCGCCTTACGGAAGCCATACTGGTGATCAGAGAGAAGACTGTGAGATTCACTGTGTCTGAGGACATGGGAGTTGAGGAGGGAATGAAAGACTTTGGAAATGATAGATGCTGTTGCAGCAGGGAGATAGTCAGAACGGTCGCCCTTCTTAGGGATGGAAGGTACCAACAAAATTCTTCCAAGAAGAGGGAAAAGTCCTGGTTTTTAAGCAGAAGCGGAACAGACGATCAAGCACAGGCGCATGTTCAGAGACTTGCTCTTTCAGTACACGGGGATGGATGACATCAGGACCAGAAGCCTTACTTGCGCTTCTCGGACTGTTCGAAAAGAGATTACGGGGAGGGGCATAGGATCAGCAAGACCAGCGTCAGAAAGGAAAAGTGAAGGAAAGGAAGAGCGACGCAAGTTGTTAGCGATGCCCTTAGCCTAAAGACCAGAAAGACCTATCAGCGGCTTTGATAAAGAGGTTATCGCCCATCTTTTGAATAAAAAATCGCTTTGCCGTAAGGTTCACGTTCTTGCGATGATTACGGACAGTGATAAATGCTGGATGAAAGTCGGAGGGAGAGTTTTTCTAAGCCCGAGATGCCTGGTCCATTGCCTGAATGGCCTCAGAGCAGGAACGGTTGAACCATGGATTGGATGAAGAGGTCGTTTTGAGGAAGAGGGGATAAATGCTTCCATTCCCGCAACATTAACCTCTGCTATGCGTTTGGCGGAGACAGAAGCATCACCACATAAGATACACCTGAGGAAAATCAGAAAAGAATTTTTTTAAGTTATGCCAGTCATCTTTGTTTGAGATGCCAATTCTGGAAAGGAAGTTGCCGTTAAGATAGATACATTTATAAGAGTGTGATGAAATGAACCATTTGGGGACGAGATTGTGTAGCCACAGCACGAAAGATTAAACGAGAAAAACAGAATCAGAATATGAGGAGAGTGATCACAGCGGTTAGGAATATAGGTGGGGTGGGAGATTATTTGCTCGAGATCTTTCAGATTGGAGACCGTGAGTCACGGCTTCAATCCCTCCACCATCCGTATGGGAGGAATTCAACCATTCCCTATGGTGAATGTAGAAATCCCCGAGGTAGAGGATCTCGGTGTGCGGGTGAGAGGATGTCACGGCCTCATGGCGGGTATTTTAAATCAAAGTTTTGGGACTCGAGTTCCTTCAGGCGTGCAACAGGTGTGTTCATGTTGGAATATGCACAGACCCCCACCTTCGGACCGGAATCGTGAGTGGAGGTTCTAATTGGATATGAGAAAGGGACTGATGACATCATTAGATGATTAGGTCTCGGAGAAAAAGTAAGAAATTGGAATATGCATTCAGTGCTTGTGATTAATGATGAGGAAGCATTAGAGAAACTGATATATTATTATAAAGGTACTATACCGAGTAATCTAATCAGATTGTGGCCTAATGTTTATATAGAGGTGGAGCATTGTAAGTCATTGCGGATTTATTGGTGGAGATGTAATGACAGGATTATTTTAGTCATAGAATGAGACGACACTACATTCGCAGCGTAATTGTGATGAATGAGATTGAGCTTATTACTCACAGTCGTAGACGAATAATGACAGTATCATAATGACAGCGCAACGAAATATGTAACGAAACAGATTATTGTGGCCGTAATTGATATAGTGATTAATGCTGGTGCTCTGGGACTATACTCTATTCAGATGAGCCACTGAGACGATAGTTGTGGTGGAGGCAGTCTGGGACGATAAGCCAGTTCAGTACTCCCCTTTGCTTCGCCGGTCAGTGTATCTTATCACCTCGCGTCCATCCACTCAGCGAGTGTCACCTGCTCCTGCCGTAGCCCCTGTAGTTTTGGAGAGTCAAGGCAAGACGTTAGGCTACGTACTGGTGGAATGGGTCGTTATTAACGTTATGTCCATAGTGATGACGGAAGCGCGCAAGCAGGTAGCTGGTTCTCCGGGAGCACAGACCGAAGTAATATCTGTAGGAGAGGGAAAGAGAGGCTGTATCGCGGAGTTCGGGAAAGTGGGTTTGAGGTTATACTGAGAGAGATTAGTTGATAGTGAGGTATTGTACGTTATTGCATAATGTAGGTGTTGTCTCTACAGAATTAAGTGTATTATGGCTCCGCTGTGTCCTTCGTACTGTATTATACAAACGTTGACCAAGAATGCTGTATCCACTGGAATATGGTAACCTATGTTATTGAGGGGTGTTGTATCCACTAAGTTATGATCGTAGTGTTGCAACCACTACAATAGTCGTAGAGTGCGCTGACGTAACCATAGGACAGTGTTCCCACAGCGCCCAGGACGAGGGAGAACTACAGTGTGAGCTGTTGAAGTAGACCAAGGTAGAGTGAGTGGTAGGGTATACCTGGGTCGGGAGGAGGAGGAGGTAGGTATATGATGGTATTAGGAAGGTAGGTGTACGGAGGTAGTGTGTGTGTGGGGGGGGGATAGATATTCTTAGGTAGGTGGGAGGTAGGAATACGTAGATAGGGGGAGGTAGATGGAGCCTCTGTCTTCCGCAGCAGTAGATAGGTAGATAGTTACTACCCATCTACCACCCGTAATGGCCTGCTCCTACGCCCCATCCCCACAAGTGTAATGTCCACATCTATTTAACTATTCCCATTCCTGTATCCCTTAAGCTCCCTTTATCTCTTCCTCTCCCATCCCATAAACCCCCGTTTTTCCTTTATTTCTTTTATCCCCTTTATCTACCCCTCCTTCTAAACCCCTATACTTCTCCTTTCTCTCTCTATTGATCCTGTTTCTACCTCACTTCTCCTGGAGCCCCTTTATCTCTTCTCCCTTTGGATCCCTTTATCTCTACCCTACCAGGTGATCATCACTCCTCTTTATCTCCCCTACCCCTTGAGCCTCTTTATCTCCCCCTACACCGTGAACCTCTATCTCCTCCTGCCCCATGAACCTCTTTATCTCCCCCTACCTCTTGAACCCCTTTATCTCCCCTATCCCTTGAAGCCCTTTATCTCCCCTTCCCCCTTGAACCCCTTTATATGCCCCTACCCCGTGAACCTCTTTATCTCCCCCTCCCCCTTGAACTTCTTTATCTCCCCTCTTCCCCTTGAACCTCTTTATCTCCCCCTTGAACCCTTTCATCTCCCCCTACCCCTTGAACCCCTTTATCTCCCCCTACCCCTTGAAACTCTTTATCTCCCCCTATCCCATAAACCTCTTTATCTCCCCCTCCCCTTAAACCCTTTTATTTCCCCTACCCCTTTATCTCCCCCTACCCCTTGAACCTCTTTATCTCCCCTTTCCTCCCTGAACACTTTCCCCGTGTCTGGTTATCATCCCCTGGGCCTCTGCCCTCCCGTAGTGCCGTGTGTCACACCGACTCTCTATCCCAGGCTCAGCATCTGCCCGGCTCGCTCACTTGGCACGGGATACCCCGCCGGGGTGGGTTGGCACCCCTCGTCAAGGTGGGTTGGCACTCACTAGAGTGGGTTGGCAATCCTCACTAGGGTGGGTTGGCACTGCTCACTAGGGTGGGTCGGCACTGCTCACTAGGGTGGGTTGGCACTCCTCACTAGGGTGGGTCGGCACTGCTCACTAGGGTGGGTTGGCACTCCTCACTAGGGTGGGTTGGCACTGCTCACTAGGGTGGGTCGGCACTGCTCACTAGGGTGGGTTGGCACTCCTCACTAGGGTGGGTCGGCACTGCTCACTAGGGTGGGTTGGCACTGCTCACTAGGGTGGGTTGGCACTGCTCACTAGGGTGGGTTGGTATCCTTAACTAGGATGGGTTAGCACCCCTTCGTCAGGATGGGTTGGCACTCCTCACTAGGGTGGGTTTGCACCCTTCGTCAGGGTGGGTTGGTACTCCTCGTTAGGATGGGTTGGCACCCTTCGCCAGGGTAGGTTGGCACCCCTTGCTAAGATAAGTTGGCACCCCTCGCCAGGGTGGGTTGGCACCCCTTGCTAAGATAGGTTGGCACCCCTTGCTAAGATAGGTTGGCACCCCTCGCTAGGGTAGGTTGGCACCCCTCGCCAGGGTGGGTTGGCACCCCTCGCTAGGGTAGGTTGGCACCCCTCGCCAGGGTGGGTTGGCACCCCTTGCTAAGATAAGTTGGCACCCCTCGCCAGGGTGGGTTGGCACCCCTTGCTAAGATAGGTTGGCACCCCTCGCCAGGGTGGGTTGGCACCTCTCGCTAGGGTGGGTTGGCACCCCTCGCTAGGGTGGGTTGGCACCCCTCGCTAGGGTGGGTTGGCACCCCTCGCCAGGGTGGGTTGGCACCCCTCGCTAGGGTGGGTTGGCACCCCTCGCTAGGGTGGGTTGGCACCCCTCGCTAGGGTGGGTTGGCACCCCTCGCTAGGGTGGGTTGGCACCCCTCGCTAGGGTGGGTTGGCACCCCTCGCTAGGGTGGGTTGGCACCCCTCGCTAGGGTGGGTTGGCACCCCTCGCTAGGGTGGGTTGGCACCCCTCGCTAGGGTGGGTTGGCACCCCTCGCTAGGGTGGGTTGGCACCCCTTCGGTCGAATTGTATTAGGGGAGTGCGGGGGGGAGGGAGGGATCACCTGGCCTTTATTTACGTTTCATGGCAGAGTTTCCTCGGGGGGGGGGGGGGGGTTAGCGAGGTGTGGGCCGTTGGACGGGTGTTTCGGCTACAGGCTGTGGTTATTTTGACGGTGTGTGTGTGTGTGTGTGTGTGTGTGAGAGAGAGAGAGAGAGAGAGAGAGAGAGAGAGAGAGAGAGAGAGAGAGAGAGAGAGAGAGAGAGAGAGCACTGCTGTAGTTATCATGGCATTCCTGGTGTGGGGAGGGAGGGGGGGTAGGGTGAGGTGGTGGTGGGGGGGGGGGGAGGAGCCAGACTGGCACCGTCTGCCTCTACTGCCATCACCAGCGGCGGCTACTTGGCACTCTCTCCCTCCCAGCCCTCCGCTCGACACTTCCCTATACATTAGTTTCTCTGGGAGTGTCCCACACACACACACACACACACACACACACACACACACACAGCAGACATCATACTTAAATCTTAGAAGTTGTGTTATAATAGAGAATGATTAAGGGATGGGGCACCACGAGTGTAACACACACTCACCCCCGCGTACAGTGCAGGTAGGGACTTATAACTCTCTCTCTCTCTCTCTCTCTCTCTCTCTCTCTCTCTCTCTCTCTCTCTCTCTCTCTCTCTCTCTCTCTCTCTCTCTCTCTCTCTCTCTCTCTCTCTCTCTCTCTCTCTCTCTCTCTCTGATCCCGAGGATTCATTATGTGACATGCTGAAGACAAGCCAAGAAGGCCGCCATGTTGGTACACCGCCTGAGTGCTTCATCTACTCTCCTTCTCTCCCTTTCCCTCCCACTCCGCCTCATTTCCCCCTCTTCCATCTCCCGTTCCTTATCCCTGCCCTATGGTCTGCTGACCCATGGAGTCAGCTGGTCGCTAGAGTCAGCTGAGCCTTGGTGTCAGCTGATCACGCTGACGAGACTCGGATTAAGTGCCTCGTCCAGGCGTTGTACAGGTGCCTCGTCCGTCCATGATGCTGGTAATCCCTCACTCCACCCACACAGCTGATTGAGGACAGTGGAGCCAGTAGTACTCGCTCCACACAACTGATTGAGGACAGTGGAGCCAGTAGTACTCGCTCCACACAACTGATTGAGGGCAGGGAAGCCAATATTACTCACATCACTGCTCATCATTCCTCTGTCGAAACTCGAGCATCTTGCTAATGTGTTTACCGCTGCTTCCCTCCGTTAACGTCACCCTCTCTTCATACTTTCCGTCCAGGTGTTGGAAACATCTGTTTACTATTTCGCCCGCAAGCCGGGTGGGTTTGAAACCTTTTCACGAGTCTTTTTGCATTGGGTTTGGATGGATTCTTTTGCCTAGCTTGGTTACGTCACGACCTTGTAGGGTTCCGCTTATTACCTGCATGTGTCAGCAACATTTAAGTACGTATAACTTCATCGTCCCTGTACCTTTTCCAACAGGAAATCCGATACGTTTGAACTCACTGTTTTTAACCTCGATTTTTTCCCCCATGTTTTGCACTGATAAGCAGAACGTATTTTGGCCGCTTCTAAGTGAATCTTTTCGTGATCTATTTCTGTAGTGACATGGTCTTATGTGTACTTCGATGGCTACATTTGGGACCCATATGTGAAGTATCAGTCGGTTGTTATCGCTTCTGTATCTACTCCTCCTTAAACGAAAACAGATCCGTGTGAATCACATTCGCGACTGCTTCATGTTGAAGCCTTCTGTCACGGATGGGTGTTCCTGTCGAGGCCAGACCTTGAATTCGTAAAAGGACAAAACGAAAGTGAATGGTTGAGAAAGAGTGGAGACTGAAGTGTGAATACGTGTAGTGGAAGAGGTCATATGTCAGGAAGAGATTTTAAATCCATGCCAGGTGGCCTTGTTGTATCAGGGCAAAATGTAGAAAGCAACAATCCTGACACGGAGGTGTGCAAGATGGATCCGGGCAACACATGAACACACACGTCTCCAGCTGGTCGTGGATCCTCTGAAGGCAGTACCCACTGCACTAGTAACATTAACATACCTGTACCTGTCTTGCTCGCGCATTTCAAATACCCGCACGTCCCTGCCTCAGACTGTAAACATCCGAGGCCCAGAAGTGTTGATCATACCAGTTGCGAATACCACAAATACTACACAGTTCCCACTGGATGACCCTCGAGAGCTAGGTGGAGGAACATCTGCTGAATTAATGTAGCTCACCATCATCATCCAGGTTGATGAGGGATCAGTGAGATCGTGTACGGTCTTGGGATCATCTTGAAGAAGGCGTTGAAGATTATTCGACTGGTGGTGGTCATATATTGACGTCGAGGGCCTTTTCATGACCCTGGCAGCCGATGGGTCTGCAACCCAAATAACCAGACCACCAGCCAAGGCCTGTGTCTGACGCTCGGCCGCACCTGCTCAACTGGAAGATCGGCCGCCATCCTACTTAAAGTATTGACTCTTTCATCCGTTTGTATGGCCTTGTTTTATTCTATATTGATTGTGTAGTTGTACACAGCGTCCCATGTTTGTCATGCCGGTGTGGATGAAGTCTCTTGAGTGCAGAATGGTGGTGGTCAGACTTTGTACAATATCTCCTGTGTATAATTTGATGTCTCTTGTCTTTCTTGTCGTCACTCCAAAGAGAAATCTGATCTTATGTTGACGTTTGGCAGAGTGAGTGCGGTGCTGGATTGACCTCTGCACGTTTTCTAACCTCACCAATTTCACCTGCTGTGAGAGTGTGAGATTAACACACACCAATATTCTTCTCTGGAGAGTGCCAGTGCAGTGAAGAGGGTCATTGTCACTTCCCCCTCTCGTCTTGAAGATTCTCAGAATCCAGCCTGCCGGCTCCTAGATTCCTTTGTTTTGCCATCGCGAGTCTTCCTGTTCCACACACCGTTCTGGCCAGGTCACGTCTTTCCCCGGGTTCCGACCTTGTTTTTAACTCTTTTGTGTTTGGGGTCCGTCCCCTTTCTTATATCCCCCTTTCTTCCAGGTGCCCCAGTTTTTACCAGGTATCTCTCTCTCTCTCTCTCTCTCTCTCTCTCTCTCTCTCTCTCTCTCTCTCTCTCTCTCTCTCTCTCTCTCTCTCTCTCTCTCTCTCTCTCTCTCTGAGGTCCAAGGTGTCCCTTCTCTTATATGTTTCTGTGTTCCCTTTTTCTTATATCCATCTTTCCCCATCTCTTGTTCTCTTGTCTTCATCCCTGCCAGCATCCCAGCCTCTTATCCGCCTCCGCCACGTGTCACGTGCTCTCAGCATCCCCTCGCTCACCCCAGTGTCCTCCGCCCCAGCTCACCTGTCGCTGTTCCCTCCTACTATCGTCCCCGCCTCTTAGCTCTTAATTCTCCTTAGGTTAACCTACCTTCCAGCGCTTCGTGTTGGTAGTCGTCCCTAGTGCCTAGTACTACCTTCCAGCGCCTCGTGTTGTTAGTCGTCCGTAGTGCCTAGTACTACCTTCCAGCGCCTCGTGTTGTTAGTAGTCCCTAGTGCCTAGTGCTACCTTCCAGCGCCTCGTGTTGTTAGTCGTCCGTAGTGCCTAGTACTACCTTCCAGCGCCCCGTGTTGTTAGTAGTCCCTAGTGCCTAGTACTACCTTCCAGCGCCTCGTGTTGTTAGTCGTCCGTAGTGCCTAGTACTACCTTCCAGCGCCTTGTGTTGATAGTCGTCCCTAGTGCCTAGTACTACCTTCCAGCGCCCCGTGTTGTTAGTAGTCCGTAGTGCCTAGTACTACCTTCCAGCGCCCCGTGTTGTTAGTCGTCCCTAGTGCCTAGTACTACCATTAGCTGGTAGTGCCTAGTGCTACCTGACACTTCCTGGTGATCATTACCTTCGCTCCTTCCACGATCCTAACCTACTCTGTGGCCCCTCACCTGGAGGTACCCTGTTCCTTTTACTACCCTTCTCCTCCCACTGTCGCCCTCTTAATCGCCCCTTCCTGCAAGCGCCCCTTTGTCTTAGCATCTCCCCCTCCCCTCCACCCAGTCCCTCCACCTTGAGGTGGGGCTGGCACTGTTGTAGTGGTGGGGGGCGGACCTGTCACCAGGTGGCCTTACATGCTTCCCATACCTCCCCATCCACCATCCCTACCATCACCCGTCCTCCTATCACCCTCCTCTTTCCAGGCCCACCTCATTCCCTCCTCTCCTCCTAGGCACCCTTCCACCCCTCCCAGCCCCACCTCCTTCCTTCCTCTCCTCCCCTAGCCAGCCCACCCCACCTCAACCCCAGGTAAGGGTGAGGCTGGCAGTGGTGATGTGGTTGGGTCGTCCCGGGCGCGAGGTGACCTTCCGCGCCTCCTCCCATACCCCCCCATCTCCTCCACCTGCCTCCTCTACCCCCTCTCCTCTCCCACTGTACCCGTGCCCTCACTACTCTCCCCTTTCCATTCGTACATCTCCCATCTCCGCCCCCCTCTCCTCTACTTTCCTTTTGTGTTTTGTGCCCCCGACTTATTCTCCCCCCTGCCTGCCTGCCTCTCACCTCCCCATCTTCCTCGTGGGGAGGTTTGACTGTTAGCATCACCATTATCTTGACTTATGAACCATCTTGAAACTCGGTATCTGACGACAATAAGACTGCCTTACATCCTTGGGTATTAATAAAGTCATTTTTATTGGCAGCCTCGTAGCGAAGGCAACATGAGACTCCAACGATCCCCACACAGCCGGCTATTTTCTACCCCTCCGGCTGTGTGTGTGTGTGTGTGTGTGTGTGTGTGTGTGTGTGTGTAGTTTTGAAAAGTTCCTGCTGGTATATTCGTTGGTTGCATCCGTACACCTGGTGATGCACACACACACACACACACACACACACACACACACACACACACCTCGTCAGGTGCATTTATGTGGGTTTAGAGTCCTGTGAGACAGTTCCTAGTATTGCCCCAAGTGTTGGGTAAATCGAGGAGAACCTGGTGTGTGTGTGTGTGTGTGTGTGTTTGCAGGGGAGTGAGGTTGCTGCTGTTGTGGAGCTGGAGGTGTGTCTGCCAAGGATGGGGAGCCGGGGTGTGGCCGGGCTGATGGGAGGGTCGGGGGTGGAAGTAAAGGGGGTATGTGAGGCAGTTGTGGACTGTCAAGCGTGTTGTGGGGAAGGAGGAGAGGAGGGCGCGCGCAAGCATGCAGGCAGCCACGACAGGTGCAGCTGCTACACAGACGTAACAACTGTGTCGCAGGCAACACTAGGGAAGAACAGTCACTCCCTAACACACACACACACACACACACGTACGTACGTCTCTGCCGGTGAGTGCCAGGTGGGGTGTTGGGCTGTACCAGCAACACCCGTTCCACCAGCCCGACCACACCATCTGTACCCACAAGGACGTCAGTCACCCACCTTCTGTAATGGTCTCCTGCAACACCCTCCTCTCCCACCATCCCCCACCCCTCCTAATCCTCCTAAGAGACACACCCTCCCCTTCCCCTAATTCACCTAAGGTACGCTCCTCTCGCCCCTTCAAGGTGTCTCGGAGCGTTTTCTCCCCCCCCCTCCCCTCCCCTCCCCATCTGACAGTCTCCTTGAACATCTTACGGTTCTGCCCTACAGTATTTCCTCCCTAGCTCTCCCCTCCCCCCCACTTCCCCGTCCACTCAGCCCCAGCCATCAACAGTATCGCAGCCCACCCTTCCCTTGTAACCGATTCTACAGGGCACTTTAACACTCCCTTAACGCCCCAATACTCCTGGGCTGTCCACTTGATGTATGAGAGGTTGGGGATGGGGATGAGGTTTGGGGTTGGAGGCGCGGTGGAGGGGGTTGGGAGTGAGAGCTTGGGTAGAGGGGTGGGGTGGCGGACGGTGAATGGGAGTGTGACTCTGGGAGTGAGCTCGTCCAAGTCACCTGCTGGTCTCCTGGCTCGCTGCCATCTGCACTAGTGCCACCACCGACCCGGTAATGTTGGCACCAGCCATGTGGCACTACTGTAGTGTGGGCACCAGCCATGTGGCACTACTGTAGTGTGGGCACCAGCCATGTGGCACTACTGTAGTGTTGGCACCAGCCATGTGGCATTACTGTAGTGTGGGCACCAGCCATGTGGCACTACTGTAGTGTGGGCACCAGCCATGTGGCATTACTGTAGTGTTGGCACCACCCATGTGGCACTACTGTAGTGTTGGCACCAGCCATGTGGCATTACTGTAGTGTGGGCACCAGCCATGTGGCACTACTGTAGTGTTGGCACCAGCCATGTGGCATTACTGTAGTGTGGGCACCAGCCATGTGGCACTACTGTAGTGTGGGCACCAGCCATGTGGCATTACTGTAGTGTTGGCACCAGCCATGTGGCACTACTGTAGTGTTGGCACCAGCCATGTGGCATTACTGTAGTGTGGGCACCAGCCATGTGGCACTACTGTAGTGTTGGCACCAGCCATGTGGCATTACTGTAGTGTGGGCACCAGCCATGTGGCACTACTGTAGTGTGGGCACCAGCCATGTGGCACTACTGTAGTGTTGGCACCAGCCATGTGGCACTACTGTAGTGTTGGCACCAGCCATGTGGCATTACTGTAGTGTGGGCACCAGCCATATGGCACTACTGTAGTGTGGGCACCAGCCATGTGGCACTACTGTAGTGCGGGCACCAGCCATGTGGCACTACTGTAGTGTGGGCACCAGCCATGTGGCACTACTGTAGTGTTGGCACCAGCCATGTGGCACTACTGTAGTGTTGGCACCAGCCATGTGGCACTACTGTAGTGCGGGCACCAGCCATGTGGCACTACTGTAGTGTGGGCACCAGCCATGTGGCACTACTGTAGTGTTGGCACCAGCCATGTGGCACTACTGTAGTGCGGGCACCAGCCATGTGGCACTACTGTAGTGTGGGCACCAGCCATGTGGCACTACTGTAGTGTTGGCACGAGCCATGTGGCACTACTGTAGTGTGGGCACCAGCCATGTGGCACTACTGTAGTGTGGGCACCAGCCATGTGGCACTACTGTAGTGTTGGCACCAGCCATGTGGCATTACTGTAGTGTTGGCACCAACCATGTGGCGCTACTGTAGTGTGGGCACCAGCCATGTGGCACTTGTAGTGTTGGTATCAATCCGCCATGTGGCACTACTAATTGTTGGCACCGATGTGTGCCACTATTGTAGTGTGGACACCAGCCATATGGCATTACTAAGTGTTGGCACCGATGATGTGGTGGCACCGATGGTGTGGCGCGCTGGTAGTGTTGGCACAGTTGTAATAACTTCCGTCGAATTGGTAGCTGGTGAGAGTGGTGCACTCTGTGTATTTCCTAACTTTCTAACTTCCTGTTTCGTACAACAGAACTTCATAAGACAGGAGGAAACACCAGGAGGTGTGCATGCCATGGTAAACACCAGGAGGTGTGCATGCCATGGTAAATATCCTGGTGTAGGATATCGCCTGGCCTTTAAACTATCCTCGTTCAGCAGTTACAACTTGGGGCAGTTGTTGGTGTGCAGTTACAACTTGTGTGTTAAGGCCTCACGTGAGTTTGCTGGTGTCCATTGAAACCAAAACAGATTTGGGTGACGTCGAGAGAGCGACTCCCGAGCTGCTGTTGCCACGGCCGGACCTGCCGACGTGTTTTTGTTTGTCAGGATTAAAGAACGTGTTATATTGTTGATTATTGTTATTATTATTATTATTATTATTAGTATTAGTAGTAGTAGTAGTAGTAGCAGCAGCAGTAGTCGTAGTAGTAATAGTTGTATCCTAGTGTTATACGATTGAGCTTAATGATGACATAAATAATCATGTTGTTATTGATAATAATCATGATAATGATATTACCCCGCCACCGCACTTGATCGCCTTTCCCGAAGTAGCAACGTAGCGCCAGGAAGAGACGATTAAAGGCCGCATTCACTCACATCCATTCTCTAGCTGTCATGTGTAATGCACCGAAACCACAGCTCCGTATCCACATCCAGGCCCCAGAGACCTTTCCATGGTTTTACACAGGACGCTTCACATGTCCTGGTTCAGTCCATTGCCACTACGTCGACCTTTGTACACCGCATCTCTCCAGTTCATTCTGTCTCGAGCACACCTTTTACCATCCCTCCTGCAAGTTGAGACTCCAATCGCTCAAAATCTTTTTTCACTCCATCCTTCCATCTCCAATTTGGTCTCCCCATTCTCTGTGATCCCTCTACTTCTGATAGATGTATCCTCTTTGTTAACCTCTCCTCAATCATTTCAACACACCCTCTTTCTGCTCTCTCACCTACATCCTTTATTACCTCGCATCTCTCTTACCCTTTCATTACTTACTCGATCAGACCACCTCACACCACATGTTATCCTCAGACATTTTATTTCCATTATATCCACCCTTATCCCCACTTCCTTATATATAGTTATGCCTTACATCCAGATGACATTGTGGAAACTACTATACCTTCAAACATATTGATTTTTGCCCTCCTAGACAACAACCTCTCTCTTCAGACATTCTTCACCGCTTCCATAACCTTCGACCCCTCGCCCACCCTATGAATCGCTTCCGCTTCCTTGCTTCCATTCTCCCGCTATGTCCACTCCCAGCAAACGAAAACACTTTTTCCAATTTTTCTCTTCAGATTCATACCTCAGTCAACCTCCTCCTCAACCCTGTTGAACCTTATAACCTTACTGTTATTCACATTTACTCTAAACTTCCTCCTTTCACACACTTCCAAACTAATTTTAATCACCAGCTAATGGAGTTCTCACTTAGATCTGTCACCAGTTACCAGTGCTATATCATCAGCAAACAACGACTGACTCAGTTCCCATGCACCCCATCCCGTATAGCCTGCATATACGCCCTTCACTTCAGGACTCTTGCATTTACCTCCCTCACCATCCCATCCATAACCAAATTAAACAGCCGTGGTGACATCACACACCCCTTGCCACAGAACAACCTTCACTTGGAATCATTCACTCTCGTCTCTCCCCAACCTCGAGGAGAACTTCTCACCGCTTTGAAAAGCTTTCCTCCCACACCATATAACCTTAAACCGTCCGCAAGGCATCTCTCTCTATTCACCCTGCCATGTTTTTCCAGATCCATAAATGTCACAGACAAATCCTTCTGTCTCTGTATGTGCCACACTCATTCATTTAAAGGAAACACATGATCCACACAACCCCTACCACTTCTGAAACCATTCCGATGCTCTTTACGTACTTCCACCCTCTGACTCCATACTCTTCCATACAGTTTACCAGATACACTGAACAAACTTGTACTTCCGTAGTTTGAACACTCACCTTTACCTCTCTTGCCTTTATACAGTGGCGCTGCACATGCATTCCGCCATTCCTAAGGCACCTCCCCCCCATGATCCGTACATACATTGAAAATCCTAACTGTTGATCAATAGTAATGATGATAATGTTTGAACGAATAGAAACTGGAGGAAGTGGAGTGTTCGAGATGCTGGGGAGTGCACATAAGGGAGCCATGGGAGCAGGAATGAGCCGTAGTCGGGGAGGGGTGAAAGGTCTTGGGAACATTGAGGAATGTGTGGAGAGAGAGAGAGAGAGAGAGAGAGAGAGAGAGAGAGAGAGAGAGAGAGAGAGAGAGAGAGAATGTCACTGTCTGACACTGTAAGCCACAAAAATACGAACAAACCCCAGCTGGAACCTTCAGGATCCCACCGTGGCTTCTCTCCCACCAGAAGCATTTCCTCCACCGGTAGCGCCTCCGTCAGTAAGCAGCACCACCATCACCATCCGTCACCTCCAGTAGCCGTAGCGCCTCCAAGGCCAACGGGAGGAAGCACCTCCACATCGCCAGGAAGACCTCCAAGCCGCCACATCACCACCACTTCAAAGCCATCCACCTCCAAGCCAGCCACCCGCTTCTCGCAAGCCGTTACCACCAACACTTGGAGGTCACTGCAGTAGGCAGCAGTGTCTCCTCCCCCTCACTGCACCAGGAGCATGCAGAAGGCACTGATGGCATCAGCAAGCCACCTTCAAGCCAACCCAGCCGGTCCACCACCGCCGTACCCCCCTCACAATATCAGTTATTTAAAACAACAGAAAACGGCTCTATTGAACTGAATATTGGCTGATGCATTTTATACAACATTATTTAATATCAGCGATACAATGATGCAATTTATTTTATGTATACGCGCAATATTTTATTATATAAAATAGGTGTCCTAAAAAAAAAAGAAAAGGTATGTGCTGTTTGATGTATATTTTTTGTATATGTGTGTTTTTATATGTAGCAGCGAATTGAAAGGCTCATGATAGTGGCCCGGGGTGGGAGGGGGGGAGTGGCCTGGTCAACATATATATATCCCCCCCCCCCGCCACAGCCCAGATGTTTAAGCCCGTTAGTACTAACTGTCGTTGTGTGTGTGTGTGTGTGTGTGTTGGTAATTACAGTTATTCAGCACGTACACCTAGATATAACCAAAGGGAGGACAAGCATAGTCTTGTATGGTGTACGAACGTTGGGTCAGTGATGGAGAGAGCGTGTGTTTGCGATCTGCGTGCCAGCAGTCCACACGCCCATGCAAGGTATAGAAGAAAAAAAGAATGCAACGTGTGCCAGGGAGGGGAAATCGACAGCCACTTTTATCATCCACTACCTGCGCGTGTGTGTGTGTGTGTGTGTATTCGTGATTACTAATCAGCTTTGTATTTGGGTTGCCCGTGTTTTATTACTTCATTGTGTGTTTATACGCAGCCACACCCCAGTTACAACCAGGTAACCATGTAGTAACCAGACCCATATGGGGAAGATGATCACATGGGCTGGGTGTGGGCCGACTACCACACCACGGTTTCGAACCCAGGGCTGGTCCGTGGTTGCCTGTGGTCAGTAACGCTAACCTCAACACCACGGAAGCCCTTGTGTGTGTGTAAGAGAGAGAGAGAGAGAGAGAGAGAGAGAGAGAGAGAGAGAGAGAGAGTTTACACACGTCAGTAGCTATATGTTCCATCAAGCCATCACGCATGTTGACATTGGCAGGAGACCGGGCTGCCTTGACCACTCGGGAGTCTGGACCAAAATGGGCGGGAGACAGACGAAAGTCAAGGTTTGGGAGGAGGGATGGTGGTGAATGTAATGATCAATGAATATATCATTTTGCGAACGAGGAACAACGGAAAACGTCAGACCAGACTCTGAAATGATGAAGAATAAACGGTTTTAACAACGAGAGAGAGAGAGAGAGAGTGCAGCGAACAGGAACTCTCTGAAACAGAAGTGTGGAGGGAGAAGGACGATAATGAAAGGGAGAATATGGAAGAGGAGGCGGGGGAAGAGAGGAGCCTAAGATTAAGACAACCGTAACCGGATCTGCTAAGCCAGTGGCACTGGTAACAAGTTTTGCGTGTGGTGTTGACAACCAGGCTGTTAGGCCTTTGATTAATAGCAGCCTTAGACGACCCCCTCCCTTCCCCCGAGTTGTTAAAGTGGTGGGGGTGGGAGAGGGAGTCAGACCAGCTGGCGGAGGAGAGCGAGCGAGGGGGAAGGAGCGGAAGGACGAAGTGGAGTGGTGGATGTAGGAGAATGTGGCCGACCTCTGGGTCCTTTGGAGACTGTTTGTAACAGGAATAGATAAATGGAAGTTGGGAGCTCAGGGTGGAGAGACGTGGAAGATGTGTGGATAGAGGTCGAGGAACAGCGGTGGATGGTTAGGGATAGCAGGGTGAGGGACGAGTGAGGCAGGGGTGCAGGGAGGGAGAAGACCAGGGAGCAGGATTGAATATATACAGGGCAGTGTTGGAAGGAGAGGGAGGTAAGGTAGAGAGACGGTAGGCGGAGGTGGAAGCATATGGAATACAAGGACGTGGATAGAGTGGGAGGATCACGGATAGTAATGGAGGGACGTGGGATGGTGATGGAGAAATGTGGGTCTGATGGAGGGACATGGGGTAGTGATGAAGGGACGTGGGATGGTGATGGAAGGAAATGGGGTAATAATGGAAGGATAGAGGACAGTGATGGAAGGATTACGGTAACAGTGAAAGGTAGAGAGAATGGTGCCATTGGAGGAAGGGAAAGCGTTGGTGTATGGGTGTGTGATGCACTGTTGGAGGGATGGGAGAGTGGTGGAGGAAGGAGACGAGAAGGGCAACAGCAGATGGACTCACGAGGGACTCCTGCAGAAGGATGAGAGTGGTAGCAGTAGCCGCAGGAGGAGGAGGTACTGGAAGGTGGCGATTGAAGCAAGGGTTGGAGGGGAGGACATAGTAGTAGTAGTAGTCGTAGTAGTAGAGGAAGTAGTAGTAGTAGTAGCAGTAGTCGTACAAGTAGCAGAAGACCTATTTAGTCTTCTTTATATTCCATGCTTCACATCATGCAGTGTTTAAGGTACGGAACGTCTGTTACCCCTGGGTGTGTTGACAGACTCGCGCATCAGAGTTCCGTCAGCCTTCCACTTACCGTCTCTGGCCAGCTGACGTCCACGCGGGAAATCTGACGTTTATGACGTGTACTTTGATTCATTGATCATTTCCTCTGACTGAAAATTATGGACCCCTGATTGGGAAACCGCCTCGTGCTTACTCTTGATTACCAAAAGCCGCAGGGTTAATTAGTCTTAAGTACCGGCCTGGGTCGTTGTTAAGGCATGGACTACTAAACTACCTCGTTATTAGTTTTCATTAACAACAACATCTTGTTACCACCAGCAGCAGCCTCGAATTCCTTATTGTTTCAGTGACGAGTCTTGAACTGGCCGGATGCATGTGTCATAGACAGCTGATTTTCTCTCTCTCTCTCTCTCTCTCTCTCTCTCTCTCTCTCTCTCTCTCTATATATATATATATATATATATATATATATATATATATATATATATATATTATATATTTTTTTTTTTTTGTCGCTGTCTCCCGCGTTTGCGAGGTAGCGCAAGGAAACAGACGAAAGAAATGGCCCAACCCACCCCCATACACATGTATATACATACGTCCACACACGCAAATATACATACCTACACAGCTTTCCATGGTTTACCCCAGACGCTTCACATGCCTTGATTCAATCCACTGACAGCACGTCAACCCCGGTATACCACATTGCTCCAATTCACTCTACTCCTTGCCCTCCTTTCACCCTCCTGCATGTTCAGGCCCCGATCACACAAAATCTTTTTCACTCCATCTTTCCACCTCCAATTTGGTCTCCCTCTTCTCCTCGTTCCCTCCACCTCCGACACATATATTCTCTTGGTCAATCTTTCCTCACTCATTCTCTCCATGTGCCCGAACCATCTCAAAACACCCTCTTCTGCTCTCTCAACCACGCTCTTTTTATTTCCACACATCTCTCTTACCCTTACGTTACTTACTCGATCAAACCACCTCACACCACATATTGTCCTTAAACATCTCATTTCCAGCACATCCATCCTCCTGCGCACAACTCTATCCATAGCCCACGTCTCGCAACCATACAACATTGTTGGAACCACTATTCCTTCAAACATACACATTTTTGCTTTCCGAGATAATGTTCTCGACTTCCACACATTCTTCAAGGCTCCCAGAATTTTCGCCCCCTCCCCCACCCTATGATCCACTTCCGCTTCCATGGTTCCATCCGCTGACAGATCCACTCCCAGATATCTAAAACACTTCACTTCCTCCAGTTTTTCTCCATTCAAACTCACCTCCCAATTGACTTGACCCTCAACCCTACTGTACCTAATAACCATGCTCTTATTCACATTTACTCTCAACTTTCTTCTTTCACACACTTTACCAAACTCAGTCACCAGCTTCTGCAGTTTCTCACATGAATCAGCCACCAGCGCTGTATCATCAGCGAACAACAATTGACTCACTTCCCAAGCTCTCTCATCCCCAACAGACTTCATACTTGCCCCTCTTTCCAAAACTCTTGCATTCACCTCCCTAACAACCCCATCCATAAACAAATTAAACAACCATGGAGACATCACACACCCCTGCCGCAAACCTACATTCACTGAGAACCAATCACTTTCCTCTCTTCCTACACGTACACATGCCTTACATCCTCGATAAAAACTTTTCACTGCTTCTAACAACTTGCCTCCCACACCATATATTCTTAATACCTTCCACAGAGCATCTCTATCAACACTATCATATGCCTTCTCCAGATCCATAAATGCTACATACAAATGCATTTGCTTTTCTAAGTATTTCTCACATACATTCTTCAAAGCAAACACCTGATCCACACATCCTCTACCACTTCTGAAACCACACTGCTCTTCCCCAATCTGATGCTCTGTACATGCCTTCACCCTCTCAATCAATATCCTCCCATATAATTTACCAGGAATACTCAACAAACTTATACCTCTGTAATTTGAGCACTCACTCTTATCCCCTTTGCCTTTGTACAATGGCACTATGCACGCATTCCGCCAATCCTCAGGCACCTCACCATGAGTCATACATACATTAAATAACCTTACCAACCAGTCAACAATACAGTCACCCCCTTTTTTAATAAATTCCACTGCAATACCATCTAAACCTGCTGCCTTGCCGGCTTTCATACTATTCGCCATTTCCCGCGTTAGCGAGGTAGCGTTAAGAACAGAGGACTGGGCCTTTGAGGGAATATCCTCATCTGGCCCCTTCTATGTTCCTTCTTTGAGAAAAACAAAAAAAAAAACAAGAGGGGAGGATTTCCAGTCCCCCCGCTCCCTTCCCATTTAGTCGCCTTCTACGACACGCAGGGAATACGTGGGAAGTATTCTTTCTCCCCTATCCCCAGGGATAAAATATATATATATATATATATATATATATATATATATATATATATATATATATATGACCGGTGTAGACCCCGTTGCTCACCAACGTGAGACGAAGAGTATTCGAGTACAAAGTATTCGAATAGTTGTTTCATATATATATATATATATATATATATATACATATATACATACAGCAACACATCCCTCCCTCCCCTATTCTGTTCTCACTTGGTCCCATCTCCCATTATCTCGCTTCCTCTCCCCACACTCCCCCCTTCATCCCCACCATATGACTGGGTGTAATGTCTTGAGGAGTCGTTAGGGAATTGTAATTAGCGAACATTAGTTTTTATGACATAATGACCTGTTCCATGACTGGCGCCAGAAGAGTGACCTCAATTACCCAATCATCTCGTGATTGGTTGGGGAGGCCGGCCAATAGGAGGCGGGCTGGGAGATGAAGACGAGCGGGGGTAATCACCCTCTGCGTCGTTTGAGTTATTTATTGTATTCATTTACCTCGATGAAGAATAAACCCTCTGTCGTATGGCTCATGCCTCTCTCTCTCTCTCTCTCTCTCTCTCTCTCTCTCTCTCTCTCTCTCTCTCTCTCTCTCTCTCTCTCTCTCTCTCTCTCGTTGTGAGATGAACCCCCACGCGTCAGTAAAGGTTTCTTGAAGGCTACTGTTTTTTTTTATAAATATTTTTTTTTTTTGTGAAGGGGAAAAAAGGTCAAATGTTGACCGCTTGGAAAAGGTGGGGGGGGGAGATCAGGCGTTACGACACCACCTTGGTTACGACGGAGCGAGACACACCCTTGAGCCCAGCGGGACGACTCACGCGTCGGATGCGACGGGACGGTACTTGGGCACAGTCGTATACGACCCCTTGACCCCCGGCGGTGCGACCTTTTTTTTGAGCTGATAGCACGACGTTACGACCTTGAGCACTACGGGACGATTCTAGGGTGCGATGACTTGGGTCGTTTGACCTGACCTTTTAAGGTCACCCCATACCTGTAGGGTTCAGAGGTCATACCATCGGGCTCGAGGGTCTGGATCTTACTATAGTACTCAAGGGTCGTACCGTCGTGCTCAAGGGTCGTACCGTCGTGCTCAGGGGGTCGTACCGTCGTGCTCAAGGGTCGTACCGTCGTGCTCATGGGTCGTACTGTCGTGCTCAGGTGTCGTACCGTCGTGGTCATGGGTCGCACTGTCGTGCTCAAGTGTCGTACCGTCGTGCTCATGGGTCGTGCCGTAGGGTCCTACCGTCGTGCTCATGGGTCGTACTGTCGTGCTCAAGTGTCGTACCGTCGTGCTCATGGGTCGTACCGTCGTGCCATAAGGCCGTTTCAGGGTTCTCAAGAGTATTAGAACCACAGAATCACATTAAGTCTCATGGCTGTAGAGTAAGTCATGGGTAAGTTTGTCCTTAGACTTAAACGACCTCTGTTCAGGTCGTGTGAGGCACCCTTCGTCCTCTAGGTGTATTTTGAACAAGAAGTTAATTGTATTTGTCGTTATATATATATATATATATATATATATATATATATATATATATATATATATATAGGGTGGGGGAGGGGGCAAAAATTCTGGGAGCGTTGAAGAATGTGTGGAAGTCGAAAACTTTATCTCGGAAAGCAAAAATGAATATGTTTGAAGGAATAGTGGTTCCAACATTGTTGTATGGTTGCGAGGCGTGGGCTATGGGTAGAGTTGTGCGCAGGAGGGTGGATGTGCTGGAAATGAGATGTTTGAGGATAATATGTGGTGTGAGGTGGTTTGATCGAGTAAGTAATAATAGGGTAAGAGAGATGTGCGGTAATAAAAAGAGTGTGGTTGAGAGAGCAGAAGAGGGTGTTTTGAAATGGTTTGGTCACATGGAGAGAATGAGTGAGGTAGGAGAGATTGACAAAGAGGATATATGTGTCAGAGGTGGAGGGAACGAGAAGTGGGAGACCAAATTGGAGGTTGAAAGATGGAGTGAAAAAGATTTTGAGTGATCGTGGCCTGAACATGCAGGAAGGTGAAAGGTATGCAAGGAATAGAGTGACTTGGAACGATGTGGTATGCCGGGGTCGACGTGCTGTCAATGGATTGAACCAGGGCATGTGAAGCGTCTGGGGTAAACTTTGGAAAGTTGTGTGGGGCCTGGATGTGGAAAGGGAGCTGTGGTTTCGGTGCATTATTGCATGACAGCTGGAGACTGAGTGTGAACGAATGTGGCCGTTATTGTCTTTTCCTAGCGCTACCTCGCACACATGAGGGGGGGGGAGGGTTGTTATTTCATGTGTGGCGGGGTGGCGATGGGAATTGATAGGGGCAGACAGTATGAATTATGTACATGTATATATATGTATATGTCTGTGTGTATATATATATATTTGTATACGTTGAGATAGATGCATAGGTATGTATATTTGCGTGTGTGAACGTGTATGTATATACATGTGTATGTGGGTGGGTTAGGCCATTCTTTCGTCTGTTTCCTTGCGCTACCTCGCTAACGCGGGAGACAGCGACAAATCAAAATTATATATATATATATATATATATATATATATATATATATATATATATATATATATATATATAAAGGAAAAAGAAAAGACAAAGGAAAGTATTCACGAATTTAGGAGGAAGACGAAAACCTGTCTTTCGAAACGTGCTAGGTCATAGTTACTGAGAAAACATGAGAAAACAGAGAGTTCCAAAGATTCGAGGTGTAGGGAAAGAAGCAGTTGTCAAAGCGGCCTACCGTTGAGTTGTCAACGGCCACACAATAATCATGTGACGCAGCAGCTTGCCAAGTGTTCTGTGGTGTAGCGAGTGTGTGTGTGTGTGTGTGAAATGATTTATTTGTCTGTCGATTAATTGTAAAGTTATAGTTATCCAGCAGTTCACTACATCAAAGCCCGAGACAATGCCTTATCAGTGTCACTGCTCTAGGAAGCCTCATCTGGAAATGTATTTTGTGTGGGTCCATTCACACACACACACACACACACACACACACACACACACACACACACACACACTATTCATTCAACAATTGATGAAGCTACGGCACCATTCTCACCACCGTCACCTCCTGACACCAAGAGATCTATCGTCCCTGGGTTGCAGCTTAGCACCACAACCACAATATAACCTTTTAAAACTCGTGCATACTGCTATATGATCATTACAGTGAAACTGCCGCTGGAATATCTAAATCAAGACTCTCTCTCTCTCTCTCTCTCTCTCTCTCTCTCTCTCTATCTCTATCTATCTATCTATCTATCTGTGTGTGTATATATATATATATATATATATATATATATATATATATATATATATATATATATATATATATATGGGAGCGGGTGGCTGGAAATCCTCCCCTCTCGTTTTTTTTGATTTTCCAAAAGACGGAACAGAGAAACAGAGAAGGGGCCAGGTGAGGATATTCCCTCAAAGGCCCAGTCCTGTGTTCTTAACGCTACCTCGCTAACGCGGGAAATGGCGAATAGTATGAAAAAAAGAAATATATATATATATATATATTTTTTTTTTTTTTTTTTTTTTTTTATACTTTGTCGCTGTCTCCCGCGTTTGCGAGGTAGCGCAAGGAAACAGACGAAAGAAATGGCCCAACCCCCCCCCCATACACATGTACATACACACGTCCACACACGCAAATATACATACCTACACAGCTTTCCATGGTTTACCCCAGACGCTTCACATGCCTTGATTCAATCCACTGACAGCACGTCAACCCCTGTATACCACATGACTCCAATTCACTCTATTCCTTGCCCTCCTTTCACCCTCCTGCATGTTCAGGCCCCGATCACACAAAATCTTTTTCACTCCATCTTTCCACCTCCAATTTGGTCTCCCTCTTCTCCTCGTTCCCTCCACCTCCGACACATATATCCTCTTGGTCAATCTCTCCTCACTCATTCTCTCCAGGTGCCCAAACCATTTCAAAACACCCTCTTCTGCTCTCTCAACCACGCTCTTTTTATTTCCACACATCTCTCTTACCCTTACGTTACTTACTCGATCAAACCACCTCACACCACACATTGTCCTCAAACATCTCATTTCCAGCACATCCATCCTCCTGCGCACATCTCTATCCATAGCCCACGCCTCGCAACCATACAACATTGTTGGAACCACTATTCCCTCAAACATACCCATTTTTGCTTTCCGAGATAATGTTCTCGACTTCCACACATTTTTCAAGGCTCCCAAAATTTTCGCCCCCTCCCCCACCCTATGATCCACTTCCGCTTCCATGGTTCCATCCGCTGACAGATCCACTCCCAGATATCTAAAACACTTCACTTCCTCCAGTTTTTCCCCATTCAAACTCACCTCCCAATTGACTTGACCCTCACCCCTACTGTACCTAATAACCTTGCTCTTATTCACATTTACTCTCAACTTTCTTCTTCCACACACTTTACCAAACTCAGTCACCAGCTTCTGCAGTTTCTCACATGAATCAGCCACCAGCGCTGTATCATCAGCGAACAACAACTGACTCACTTCCCAAGCTCTCTCATCCCCAACAGACTTCATACTTGCCCCTCTTTCCAGGACTCTTGCATTTACCTCCCTTACAACCCCATCCATATATATATATATATATATATATATATATATATATATATATATATATATATATATATATATATATAATCTATCTATCTATCCATCCATATATCTATCCCATATATCTGTCTGTCTATCTATCTATCTATCCTCCTTGTAGGTCACACGACTCAGACTTGCTGTGAAGTGAGTTTAAAGAAAATGGGCCTGGGTCCACTCTTCTGTGGGTCTTATACCACAGGGAAGGTGATATTACTTTTATTTAATGGTCTTACAAACACAGCAGGTTCACTCACTCTCCTGTGTGACCTTATCCCACAGCAAAACGTGACCTTAAACTTAGAAGGTCGGACCGTCATAACCCCAAGAAGGGTATTGTCGTGTCTAGGATCGCACTGTCGTACTCTTGGATCGTACCGTCGTGTTGAAGGGATGTCGTGCAATCGTACTCCAGGGTACGTACCGTCGTGCTGAGGGGGTGTCGTGCCATCGTACTCCACGATACATACCGTCGTGCTCAAAAGCCCCAGTGTGAACTTGGCACAGTTGCGAGCACACACACACACTTGCACGTTTCCTTTTCAGTGATGGAGCGAGCGGTGGTGTTGCCTTCGAGGTCTGGCCCAGCACCATCTGTCTTGCCTCCCCTGACGGACGCCTCACACTACCTGGCTCTCAAGGAAACATTAACCCCATGTTTTCCTCACATTGGAAGATTAACCCCTTGAGGACGACGACACGACGGCGGTGCACCTCTCGAACTTGACGACACTTCCCCCTTGAGGCACGACGACACGACGACGGTGCACCTCTCGAACGTGACGACACGTCCCCCCTTGAGCACGACGACACGAAGGCGGTGCACCTTTTCGAACTTGACGACACGTCCTCCTTGAGCACGACGAAGCGATTCTTGAGTGCGACATGTACATGACTACAAGCACGACCAAGCACGACCGTATGAGCTTTGAGGACGACGGTACGACACCTCGGTATAATGGCCTGGGTTTTTTCTTTCTTTCTTGACCTCCTGACCTTTAAGGGGGTGTGGGCGGTCGTAGTGAACGAGGTTTACAATCATGAGATTGTTATGGTAGTGGATGACCTGTTCTCCAGGTGTCATGAGGTGGGGGTCAGGAGATAACAGGTTGTAAGTTATCGATATCCAGTGTGGAAGATGGAAAAGATAAAGTTAACTGATATCTTAACTTTAAGCTCATGATGCCGTGTGTGTGTGTGTGTGTGTGTGTGTGTGTGTGTGTGTGTGCGTGTGTGTCTTAAGGTTACACTACCGGGTGGAATAGCTCCTTGCGGCAAATTTCGGAGGGGGGGGGGGGGGGGTGAATAGACTTAGGGGGTTGAAAGTTTGCTGCGTCGTGATCACGCACCAAGTGGGTGGCTTTGATGTGTCATGGCCTCACGGCACTGATGGACGCAACAAAGAGCGTTTTATACGGTGAGATTAATGAGGATGGTCGTGGTGAAGAGCCCTGGCGTTGGACACGGTGGTGTGTGTGAGAGAGAGAGAGAGAGAGAGAGAGAGAGAGAGAGAGAGAGAGAGAGAGAGAGAGAGTCTAGATTAACGTATGACGTCATCGTTCCGATGGGAGTTATCATCTAACGATAGTTTTTCCTCTGTCCACAGGTGAGGTCATCCGTCCAATAGCCACAGTACGGTAGTTCCCGACAGCACGTAAGTACCATTAACAACACCAAAGTCCCCATGATTAGGCCTCTGGGTAAGTCCCCAAAGAAGAGAGTTTCAGGTCCCTGAAGCCCCCTTGCCTTATCGGTCACTGGCCAGGTTAAGTAATGTATTCGTAGTTGGCCTTGATGATTAGGGGGTGTTGATGATGACCCCGTGGGTGAAGGCCCGTCTCTCTGCCATTATCTGCCGTGTTCTGGTGTACTTGGCAGTGAAGTATGGTAGCGAGTCTTCCGTCAGCGGTGAAAAGCACTGCTCCCTCATCCATCAATTTCCTTCTGTCTTAACCACCGTCATTATAGCAACTGATGCCAGTTACCTTATTAGCTTGTAATTATGCAGAAGGGGACATTCTCCCTTCCCTCTCCTTCCTCCATAGCCAGCTGCTACTGCGTCCTCTAAATCTAAATCTAATTACACCCTTAGCGCGCCAAGTTTCAACCATAATTAAACCAGTTTGGAACTCGTTTCTGTAACTTTAGAATTTCGGACGACCGCGATAGTTCTGTCTTGAAAACTTTGAGGTTAAAACTTGGTCAAATGTTGTGCTGAATTACTTTCTACGTTGTAGGATTAAGGCTACGTACGTAACACGGACGTAGCAGGTGTACAAAGAATTAGTGTGTACATAAAAGGGGTGTACATGTACTCGCATGTACCAAGGGATTGCTTCCCTCAGCTACATCACCTCTCATTGGGCAAGCCCATCCCCTGTCCCTCTCCCTTGCTCGAAACGCTGACTTTGCGACAGTGGCTTCAAGAGCTCAGCGGTCGTCTCTGCGCTGCTTCTTTTACTGACCCTCCATAGGCCAGGGATGCCTGCAGCTGTGCTGACCGTACAAGCAGACGTCTTCTTGCATGGGTTAGAGCCCTACGTCCTTTTGTTTACCAGATCTTTCTCACCCAAGTCAGTGGTTTGGACATTCCCACTCTGATACCTTTTGCATTAGGGACATAGTGTATTGGGCCCTGAAACTCTTCCCATCCCTTAATTCCACCCCTCTTTCATCTCTACTTGGAATCGTTGCGAAAGTGTTCTTCATAACGTCAGGCATGCTCCTCTGCTAATAAATTTAACTGTTCTCGGCACCGTATTCTCCTCTTATTCAACTTTGGGTGGTTCCCTGTCTAGTCCTCCTCTTCATTCCCCTCCCATTGACCCTATGCCTTCTCCTATATGTCCCTTGCACTGAATGTTCCTAATTACTTTCCAAGCTTCAAGTGGACAAGGCATATGGCCCAGATGGCCAAAGCTCCTGGAATCCATAGATCTCTTACTCTTCGCTTTCATCCCCTTAGAAACATGCCTTGGTGCAGCCCATCCCCAAAGAGGGAGACTGTTCTAACCCTTCCAGTTATCGCCCCACTGCTTCCACTTCTGCTTTCCACAGAGTCTTCGAAACTCCATAACTCACACTCTGAAACACACAGTATCCCTTTCCTTTCTTTCTGATCACCAGTGAGTGGCTACCGCAGTGTGGGGTCGCTTGATGATTTGATCTCTCATAAGTGACTCATCTTTGGTCTTCCTTTGTCAAGGATTCCGGTGAAACTTTTGCCATCCCACCTACATCTCCAGGGCAGTTGACGCTGTTCGATGCAAGTATTTTCTCTTCCAACCTCCTTCCTGTGGCAGTTTTCCCATCTCCGTGCTTTGGAATGCATAGCTTCCTCTCGCGTCGGTCCATAGCAATAGTCGTGGAAGGAGCGACTTGTTTCATCTTATTCTGTCAACAGTGTTCCCTCGGGGTCCCATCCTGTCACCTCTGTTTCTTCTCTCCTTCAATGGTCTCACTTCATCACCTAACCCCATCCACTCTTAGGCTCGTGCATACTTCAGCTCCTCCCCTCCTCCCTCTAACACGTGTTTTCTTTCTCGTAGCGAACGTATCATCTCTCTTCGTCTGGACCTCTTACAATACCTCGGTTTGCGGAAGCAGTAACCTCGTTAAGTTCATTAGTACCAAGACGCAGTTCCTGCCTATATATCTCTCTCTACTTGTCACTCGCTTCCCTCCCAAACAGCACATTTCGTCCTCGCAAGAAATAAACTGGTATAGCCACATCCTCCACACTATCCTGGTAACCCCACATGATCGACATCACAAAGCCTGCTTACTAAAACCTTGCGGTGTTGTGTAGGTGGCGTAGTTAACTTTTATGAGCAGCTGTTTCGAATTTGCATGGTTCTTGTTAGCCGCCAGAATGGGATATACATACGCCCGTTTGCCTCCCCTCCCCTCTGTATGCTTGTCTGAGGACGTGACCTGGTGTATGCTTCATGAGGTGAAGACTTACGTGATCCATGAGGGACACCAACCCCATCGCAGCACCAACACCCTCCAGATAACTCCCCTGACCCTCCAAACGACTCACACTTGACCCCACAGACGGCACCTTGACACATCCTACTAATCCCCCTTAGAATCCCTTGAAACGACCCTTTTTTTCCCCCCATTACCGCCACACCTCTCCTCCTCCTCCTCCTCCAGCAGCCATGATCAAGTAGACGCAAGACAATGTTGCAAAATACTTATCTTTCCTTGCTTACCAATACAGGGCGTCACTGCCTCCATAATTGTCACCCACCACCACCACCATTATCTTTCGTTGTTGTTGTTATTGTAGTTGTTAGTGGGTACAGCTTTGTTTGATTCACTTTCTTCTCGCGAATTCACGTCCAAGTCGACCCAAATTTCATTAGCCATTCGTGTTTGTCGGTGGGCACGCCCGCACGGGCCCCTCAGCGTCAGTGCCAGGGCTTGAAGCGAGGAGAAATGTGACATGAGTTATGTCATGGAGCGCGTGGGTACGGGCTGGTGCCAGGTCAAACAGGTCACGGAGGCAGTGTCAAGAGTCGCCATCTGTGTATGAAAAGTGAGTATGAGAAGGGTGGTTAACGCCGGGCTGGTAGGGAGAAGCTGGTGGATCAGTGGCAGGAGAAAATTGCACCATAAGGCTTATCCCTTCGAAGGTTTGCCTGTAGGGAGTAGGGACAGTTTGGTGTATCATTGTCCTGTAAGGGTAGGTTGAATTCTGACTGACCTTCTCTGACTTCTTGGGTCGGATCTAAGTCACAGGTTAGGTGCAAAAGGTCACTTGTCAACTGGTGCAGGTCACGTGTAACAGTTGTCGGTCAGTGGTCACGTGTTTCAGGTCAAAGGTAACAGCTCCAGGTTACAGCATAATGGAGGCGACAGACCTTATTATATACGTGAGTCATTTGATGTTTTCTTCCCGATAGGGACAGTAATGACCCAAGCTGACCTCAGCTTATGACCAGCACGGTTCTCAGTGTAAGGCAAGCTATGTTAAGTGAGTCCACCCTTATTTGTTCTTGAAATTCGAAACTGGATCGTGTTTTTCTTTATATATATATATATATATATATATATATATATATATATATATATATATATATATATATATATATATATATATATATAAAATATAGGGAGAGAGAGAGAGAATGAAATTGGCCAAAGGTCGCTTTTATATTGTGAATTCTTTTCCTGCGTCTCATTTTTCTTCTCGGCTCCTTATTGCGTTGAACTTGTGGGGGAGGAGAGTTGTCAAGGAGAGTCTAGAAGAGGAGGTGGAAGTTTGCGGTTCCTAATTGGTTGCATGTGAGAGTTGATAACTGGCAGGGAAGGCACAGTGGAGGCCACGGCCTCGTGCGGACATGTAGTACTGGGTGAGTATATATATATATATATATATATATATATATATATATATATATATATATATATATATATATATATATATTGGAAAGGATCACAATTTTTGCGCGCGACCGAGATATTCCTATGAGTCCACGGGGAAAATGAAATACGAGAAGTTCCCAAGTGCACTTTCGTGTAGTAATCACATCATCAGGTGAGACATAAGAGAGAAATATAACAGTCAGTTGATATACAACGAAGAGACGAAGCTAGGACGCCATTTGGTAAACATGCGATTGTCCAAGACAGACAACGAGCGAATCATAAACATATTGTGTGGACAAGAAAGTGAATTGTTTACAAATTTTATCAACAATAAAGTTATCCAATTTGTATAGACCATCACTGATATTAACGTTATAATTCTTTGTGTATTTAGTAATAGAAGATTCAGTGATATTTCTCTTGGTAATGGAGTTAAGAGTTCATAAATGAGGTGGCCTTACTCCAGTCCTTGCCCACTCTCCCCTCCCCTGGGTGACAGGAACCTCTCTCACTCACCCCTAGGGAGTCACTGCAGCCCCCACAGAATGGAAAGGATCCCCCGGTACATGGTAATGGGTGAGTGGGTTCAGGGGGGAGAGGGTGTAGGGGGTTTGTTGCAGGGGGGTGTTGGGAGTGTAGGGGAGGGGCATGTGGGGAAGGGTGTCCTGGGGAGAGAATACACGGGGATGGTGTTGCGGAGACAGAGATGCAGGGGGTGAGGGGTGGATACATGGGAAGGATGGGGTGCAAGAGGAAGGAATGCTGTGGGAAGGGGCATAGGTGGGAAGGTGTGAAAGGGGAGGTGACAGAGGTAGTGTAGGGGAAGTGGGATGCTGGAGTGAGGTGGTGCTGAGAGAAGGGATGCAGGGGAGAGGACAGTTTAGGGGAAGTGGATGATATAGGGGAAGGGGCAGGCGCAGCGGGAGGGTAGTGGTGCAGTGGATGAGGGTGGTTCAGTGGGAGTAGGTGGTCAAACGGAAAGGAGTGAGGCAGGGGAATGGGTGGTGTAAGGGGAGGTGGACTGTGCAGGATGACGAGGGTTAGGGGTGCAGTGGAAGGAGGTGGATCCAGGGGGAGGTGATGATGCAGAGGAAGTGTGCTGGTGCAGGGTGAGGGGTTGGGGCACGGGTAGGGGAAGGTGCAAGGGAAGGAAGTGTTTCAGGGAGAGGGAATAGTACGGGGGGAAGGGTGATGCAAGAGATGGGGATTGTACTGGAGAAGGGGGAGGTATAGGAGAAGGGAGGGTGGTTTAGGGAATGGCCGTGGTGCAGTGGGACAGATGTTATAGGTGGAAGGGGTGGGGAAGAGGGTATGGTGCAGATAAAGGGAGGGTGGTTCGAAGGCAGGGCGGGGGGGAATGGTGAAGGGTGGCGGATGTTGCAGAGGTGGGAGGATAGTACAGCGGGACGATGCAGGGGAAGGAGAAGGTGTGAGGTGATTCAGGGGAGAGAGAGGAGGGTAGTGCGGGGGGTTGGGGGGTTGGGCTGGGTCATCCATGGGAGGGGTACTTCAGGCGAGTTGTTGATGCTGGGGACAGATGGTTCAGGGAGAGGGGGTGGTGTTGAGGGACGGTTGGTGTGGGTAGACGGGTGGGTTAGTGAAAGGTGGGGATGCAGGGGCAGTGGTGGTTCAGAGGGAGGAAGTGGTGTAAGGGAACGGGTGGGTCAGGGGGAGTTGGTGATGCTGGTGGGTCAGGGGAGCTGGTGGTGCAGGGGGGATAGTTCAGGGGAGCTGGTGGTGCAGGGGGATGGTTCATGGGGAGCTGGTGGTGCAGGGAGGCTGGTGGTTCAGGGGAGCTGCTGGTGCAAGGGGGAAGGGGATGCTGCAGGGAGGGATGTTTCAGGGAGAGCTGGTGGTACAGGGGGACGGGAGGGGAGGTTCAGGGGAGCTGGTGTTGCGGGGGGGGGGGGAGTAGAACTGGATATTAAAGTCAGTGTTGCCAGCTGCCCCAGGCCAGGCCAGGCCGCTGTCTGGCTAATCATTACCGGCTTGACCACTGCCCCTTCCTCACCCTCCCTCCTTCCCTCCCTCACCCTCCTTTGGTCATTTCCCACCTTCTCCCTCGTATCGTCACACACGCTCTCCCTCTGTCCTCGTACATGCTCTCCCTCTGTCCTCTTGCACTATTCATCGGTCCACAGCGCACCCTCTTTGTCCTCCTCTCACACCCTCCCGTCATCGCCTCCCACTCTCCTCACTCCTCCCACCAAGAGCCCCCTCTTCTCCTCCCGTTCTACCACTGTTTCTCCAGTTCTCCATGATCCTTTTGTCCTCCTCTTCATTTCCTGTTGTCCTTTTCCAATTCCTCTCCCCCTGTCTTCCTTTCACCACACACTCTCCCCGCCCCCTCCCGCACACTCTCTTTCCTTGTCCGCTTCTCGTCACACACTTCCCTCTCGCACTCCTCCTGTCTTGTCTCCCTCACACCCTACTTCTCTCTCTCTCTCTCTCTCTCTCTCTCTCTCTCTCTCTCTCTCTCTCTCTCTCTCTCTCTCTCTCTCTCTCTCTCTCCCTCCTCTCGTCCTCTCACCACACACTCCCTCTACAGCATCCATCCCCCCCGTTTACCAGTCCTTCACCCAGTCCAACAGAAGCATGCACTCATCCTCTCTCTGTTCGCCACATCCTCTTTACCTTCCCACTGTATTTCCCACCCCCTCTTTAATTTCTCGCTGTATTTCCCACCCTCCTTTACCTTCCACCAGTATTTCCCACCCCCTCTTTAATTTCTCGCTGTATTTCCCACCCTCCTTTACCTTCCACCAGTATTTCCCACCCCCTCTTTAATTTCTCGCTGTATTTCCCACACTCCTTTACCTTCCACCAGTATTTCCCACCCCCTCTTTAATTTCTCGCTGTATTTCCCACACTCCTTTACCTTCCACCAGTATTTCCCACCCCCTCTTTAATTTCTCGCTGTATTTCCCACACTCCTTTACCTTCCACCATTATTTCCCACCCCCTCTTTAATTTCTCGCTGTATTTCCCACACTCCTTTACCTTCCACCAGTATTTCCCACCCCCTCTTTAATTTCTCGCTGTATTTCCCACCCTCCTTTACCTTCCCCCTGTATTTCCCACATCCCTTTTATCTTGCCTCTCTTTTTTTTTCCTCACCCCCACCTCTTCTTTCCCCTTCCTTATATACACAGTTTCTCCCTTAATTTCCCTGCCCTTCCCATAACTCCCCTTACCCCTCTTTCATGCTCTCCCCCCCTCCCCCTCAGCTACCTGTTTACCCTCCCCTCCTCCTGTGTCTTAACCATATTCTCTCATCTTACTCGATACGTAACACTGAAGGATCAGGTCACAGGTCATGGTTTCATTCTCAAGGATCCTACCGTCGGGCTCAAGAGTCGTACCGTCGTGTTCAAGGATCGCACCGTCGCGCTCAAGAGTCGTATCGTCGTGTTCAAGTATCGCACCGTCGTGTTCAACAGTCGTACCGTCGTGTTCATTGGTCGTACCCTCGTGCTCAAGGATCGCACCGTCGTGTTCAAAAATTTATTAACCGGTATTGAACCTTTGTGTCAGTATGCGGAGGGTCTGTTGAGCTGCCTCCCCTCACACTGCCTCATCCCAGCCTGTTGTCCTTGCCTCCCCTCACACTGCCTCATCCCAGCCTGCCTGCCAGCCTTGCCTCCCCCAGAGTTCCTCACATCATCCTACTGGCCCGTCTCCCTCACACTCCCTCATCCCAGCCTGCTGTCCTTGCCTCCCCCACACTCCCTCATCCCAGCCAGTCACCCCGTAGTGCCCATCCCTGTCTCCCCAATACGTATGAAAGCTCCCACCATATATATAGAAGGGCGCGTCCCCTTGTCTCGCTGTATCGGCCGCACTGGCTTGACAGTGTTTCACCTGCCGTAACGCATAACCATCGACATCCTGTCGCCGCTGTCAATGTTACGTAACGCTGGTTGTCGCGTACCAGATACACACACACACACGAGAAACATTGGCATCCTTCTCCTCGAAGATTTTGTAGAGAGGTACTGCGTTGCTTCGAGCAATAGCTAAGGAAAGAGGTAAAAAGTATTTTGGTATGAGGTGGTAAAAACTGTATAGAGCCACCGCTAGCTACACCACGCAATACTCAGCAAGCTGCTGCGTCACATGATTATTGTGTGGCCATAGGCAACTCAAGGGTGGGCCGTTTTGATAACTGTTTCTTTCCCTACAAGTCGAAGCCTTGGAACACTCTGCCCTCTCGTATCTTTCTCAGCAATATCACCTGACACATTTCAGAAGACAGGCTTTTCACTTCCGTCATCGTTTGTAAATACTTTTCCTTGTCTTTTTTTCCTCCTTCATTAACCTGTCTATGTTTCAGTTAAGGGACGGCCTTGATGTGGACCTCTGTTACAGGAGCCTTCGAAAAAAAAAAGTCTTCTTTCAGCGACACCACTTCAGTGGTGTTGGATATTGGAATCGCACTGGACTAACGATCTCGTATGACAGCGTTGACACCTCGCTCCCAGGTGGAGGTAGACAGTCTTATTAACCCTTGCTACAAAGGAGTCATAATCATGTATTGGAATTTGCGGGCCCCACCCACTCAACTTATGTTTTTTTAAATGCCCCTGCGGTAAACAGGGGAACCTCTGGCTCTGGGACACCGGGGCTGGAAACGTTCACCATGTGTCTCTGGCGTATCCCTGACCGGCGGGGATTATGTCGTACGTCATTCCGAGGACTCTGACCTCTGACCCCTTTACTAGGGCTTATGTGGGACATCATCAACTGCCTCGAGGAGCAACGTGGACCACAGGACACTATGAGCGGACTTCTTCAGTGCCCCCTCCCTTTCGCAGAAGCTCCACGAGACCCGGCAGTCATACAGCTCTCCCAATAAAATAGCCTGCCTCTCTTCCTTACACCTACACCAGCGCCACGGGAAACCCGGCCAACCTCACTTCGCCTTACCTCATCTTCTTACCTGACCCAGCACCTCTGGTATCGTTTCATTACGTCAATACTTTTCACTTATGTGTCTGTACCCATGGCATTCCTCACTACTACAAAAGAATTTAAACATTCAACATTACACTCGCGTGAACACCACCCATTAGATCTCTCTTATGCTGTGTGTAAATCAGTGGATTAGCATATCACTGTCATGACGTGTGTGCACTGTAGGAGCAATAGTACCCACTGCAGCACTGCATATAATTACTGTAAAACTGCGTGTAACCCTTGCAACACTGCGGTAGAAGGTGGCATTTGATCGGAACGAAATTGAAGGGATATCAGTATTTTCTGAGCCTGATGTTTTGTTATTATTTAGAGAGGGGAATGAGTGGCTCTGCTTGTGCAGGAATGTGCATTAAGGAAGGGGGCAAGGAAGACACTGAGGTGGAGAGGAACAGGAAGAAAATTATGAAAATAATAACACGTTGTCCGGACTTTTCTAAGGTGATACAGAGATAGGAGGGTGCACATGCGTGTGTGTGTATGGAGAGAGAGAGGGAGGGACGGGGGAGGTTGAAGGGGGAATGCTGTGCATAGAGATGGCTGAGCCGGAGAGGGCCGCTTGTGTTTGTGCGTCGATGTATTTGTGTGTGCGTGTGCCTACGTTTATGTACTTGTGTGAATGTGTGTTTCTTTTATGTACGTATGTATGTTCGTGTCAAGCCGCACGTGTTCTAATTCGTATGCGTGTATGCGTCAGCGAACGCGCATGTAATTACGTCGACGAGGAACTTTTTAATACACCCGCCGGGGGGGGGGAAGGGGAAAAAAAAAAGATATAATTCACGTGGGACGATTGTTCATGGAAATCGAAATGTAAAAAAGAAAAGAAAAAAGTAATTGATTGAGCAGTGACGTTCGTCCGTGGCGACATGGCGTTGTGTGGTGGCAGTGGAGAGGGAGTGGCTGGAGCATTTTAATCCACAAGCACACGCAAATACCCTGCTATCACACGTCCCTGACAGTATGCAAGGCACACACGACTCTCGTCTCGGTTCTTGAGTGACTCATTTCCTCGTTTGATCTCCACACGGTATGTGAAGGTAAACCTCCGTGTGATGATGTCCCCGTGTGCTGATCGGTCAGTCAGTCTGGCCAGTGCCACCGGTGGAGGAGCAGGAAGGGATGAAGACGTTCCTAGGACATCCCTGATGACCACCATCCAGCCAGCGTCTGGGACTGTCCTTCCTTCACCTCAGCAGACACCTGCTGCTAGACTCGTATCCCTTCACTGTCCATATCTGCAACATCCGTTGTCGCATATCTATCTCCCTCCATCCATGTCGAGTACCATCCGTGTCCTTCCACACCTGGTCGTGTTTTCTGTGAGACTCGACTGTTCAGGAATGCCTCTTCTCTTCTCTATGTAGTCCATGAACTATGATCTTTATACCATCGTTTTCGCTCCAGTGTTGGTGTTTGTGGTACAAAACCACCTTACGTTCGCCTCATGGATCTCGAATTTTACAAATTAGAAGCCTTCTGACCCGTAATTTTTTTTTTCCATCGTGCGTTTTATGTTTCGTATACTCCCCCCCTCCCACACTTTCCTCAGATACATACCACCATTTGACTCTGAACTACTGGTTGGTATTGTTGTCTTCACATCCATGCGACAGATCTTTCAGTGCAGGGGATTTTAATGTTATCCTGGGCCAGTGTGGGATAATCCAAGTGGCGTTGAAGCCCAATCCTCCTCTCTTCTTAACAATTTAGAACAACTGATTAAACACCTAACGCGAGTTCGATCAGTCACGACCCCGCTCGTAATACACTTGACTCGTGTTCCCCCCACCTCTGAACTCATCCACTGTTGGTGCACAAATTCTGGCCCCTTGATGTCTTCGGCTCGTCTTATCTGTGCGCTTCTTGCCCCTGTCCTCCCTCTCACAACACCATCTATATTAGATCACTTTACCTTGTGAATGTATATGCAGACAGACAGACAGACAGACACGAAACATTCAGAGCTGCTACATGTAACTTTGCCAGCATGATGAAACGAACATAACATATGATCACAAAACCTTCGTAAAACATCTCTCCTGACTAGCAACTCCTCAATATGTTGTATAACATCCCTCACATCTGGAAACATCCAGGAACAAGAGGGAACACACATCTGACAAAAGGCCCTTTCATAAAGGGGTTCTCCTTACCGAGGCAAATCATTTATAGATTTCAAGGAGAAGACACGTCACATAGGGACAGCGAGGTATGGGTTCCTCCCAGCTACGTGGAGAGGCGACAGACCAGGAAAGACGCAGTTGAAGAAGAGTTGGTGTAGGTGTTATAAAGATCCGCTCGTAACCACCGGGTTGCTGGAAATCGCCTTTGATATGTGGTAAGTGTTATATAATGAGGTTGAAACCGACAAGATTTGAAAGCACAGGAATTTAGAAAACAGATATGAGAAACACAAGATCTTATCATGATGATTTTGATAACTTGGCCCGAGTTGTGTTATAGGATCTCAACTTGCTACACTTAGCACAGCTCTGAACATCCCGGGAGTAAGACAGGCGAATAAGAACACAACAGGAGAGGTCTCACAAGACTCCTGTAAGACGACGGAGAGAGAGGGGAAACTCCTGTTGGTACTGTTGTATCTGGTTTACACAATTAACGGGTAAGATCACTTCCTGCACCGTGCCGTGCCCAGACCACTGCTTCCCTGGAGCACAAACCATCATTGAGGTGGCTCAGGCACAGCAGTGCGCTATGGATTCAAAAACGAAGCGAAGATTATTGTGATTTTACGGTAGGGATGCCGTTGAAGTGGGAGAACACGAGGAGAATAATCGGAAAGGTTGATCACACAGACGTCCTTATACAACACTCACCGGATACGTCATGCGAGTGAACCTTGCTGGCAGCAGCTCTTGAAAAACAAACCAGGAGAAAAGATTCTCACCGTAAAGCTAAATTCTCATTCCAAGATTGAGAAGAAAGGTAAGGATCAGTCATGGGTGGGAGTGAGAGAATATGTGCCGGACTCCACCCGCTGGAGATTGCAGTACACCGCCAGGGAAAAAGTGTGGTGGGGCTTGTACAGCACTGGGAGTACACCCTCTTAAAAGAGAACTTCTCATTCTAAAGGGGTCTGCATCTCCCTGCTGCTGGAAGTAGCGTGGTCTTAGGTTGCAAGGAGCCTTTCGAAAGAGGTCGTCCGGGAACACCAGAGTTCTCTCATAGAAATTGGTCCTGGGGTCGTTATAGATAAACGAGTCAGCGAGAGAAAATACTCATGTGGAAAGTTCAACTGCCGAGCGGCAACACAGTAATCAGTTTGACCCAGCTGCTGCTGCTGGTGAAGGCGGCGTTATACACCGGTGTCGGCCGCGACCACGGGAAGAAAGATAACAGGAGGAGGAGGTTCAGTCCAGAGGAACCTTGATACGTGAGGAGCAGACTTGAAAACCCCTGTAGAACACGTGCGAACTGTAGAGAACGGACTTGAACCACGTAGAACAGACGGGAATGCAGAGGAGACAGGTACGAGCTCAGAACAGACGTCCGCCGTGTGGAACGGACAGACAGACGGACAGAGCAAGAGGCGTGACCTGGACTCAGCAGACGCGAGAACAGGACGAACAGGGACCGTGTATGGCAGACGGACGTAGACGGTGTAGGGCAGACACTGAACAGTGTGCACAACAGACGTAAACGAGGTCAAGCAGACACGGACAGTGTACAGCAGACGTCAGTGTACAGCAGACATGGAGGGAAGGAAGAACAGACGATAAGTGTTGGTTAGGTTGGTGCCAGGTTGACCTACTGCATGTGTGTGTGTGTGTGTGTGTGTGTGTAGGTCGGTAGGACATGGGATGTGGGAGGGGGAGGAGGGTCTTCCCTTTACCTTCAGCCTCCTCCTCCTGATGTTCCCGCTCCCGTCGCCTGTCCTGGTGTGAACGTTTTTATCGCGCCGCCGCCGCCGCCGCCGCCGTTCCCACCGCCACAATCACATTAGGTGGTCCTCCCCCTCCCTCCTTCCCTTCCCTCCCCCCCCTCCCTCCCTCCCTCCTATCCCTCCCCCTCCCTCCCTCCCTTCCTTCCCTCCTCCCCCCTCCTCCCCTCCCCTCCCCCCCTCCCCCTCACGGCCGGCCCTTGTGTCCACTGTTAATTAGGTTTGTTGCTATCGCCGGCAGTGGCGCCCGCTACCTCTCCCCTTATCTGGCGGTGTTTTATCTCTCTCTCTCTCTCTCTCTCTCTCTCTCTCTCTCTCTCTCTCTCTCTCTCTCTCTCTCTCTCAGTTCCGTCACTTTTTTTGCCATTATTATCATACGAGGAATGGCCTCCAGCATCCCTTCTTCCGTGTACCTGAACGTATATATTGATTGCTTCCTTCTGTGTGTGTGTGTGTGTGTGTGTGTGTGTGTGTGAGAGAGAGAGAGAGAGAGAGAGAGAGAGAGAGAGAGAGAGAGAGAGAGTTCAACACTCGCCTCCTGTATTATAATCCCTCGTTGAACACTTTCGTTTCCCTCCCCACTGTTGTCCCCTTGACCTCACGCGGCAACATTTTCCCTGGCTATCTCTTTCCTTCACAGGGAAACCAAAGTAATTACTGGCAGTTTTAAGCTTGTTGAGTGTTTGTGTCTGACGCTAGCATGTCTCCCTCCTCAGGTATGAGGCCCTCATCCTCCTCCCCATGTGTTGTGCGGCCCTCATGCTCCTCCCCATGTGTTGTGCGGCCCTCATGCTCCTCCCCATGTGTTGTGAGGCCCTTATGCTCCTCCCTATGTGTTGTGCGGCCCTCATGCTTCTCCCCATGTGTTGTGCGGCCCTCATGCTTCTCCCCATGTGTTGTGCGGCCCTCATCCTCCTCCCCATGTGTTGTGCGGCCCTCATGCTCCTCCCCATGTGTTGTGCGGCCCTCATGCTCCTCCCCATGTGTTGTGCGGCCCTCATGCTCCTCCCCATGTGTTGTGCGGCCCTCATGCTTCTCCCCATGTGTTGTGCGGCCCTCATGCTCCTCCCCATGTGTTGTGCGGCCCTCATGCTTCTCCCCATGTGTTGTGCGGCCCTCATGCTCCTCCCCATGTGTTGTGCGGCTCTCATGCTCCTCCCCATGTGTTGTACGGCCCTCATGCTCCTCCCCATGTGTTGTGCGGCCCTCATGCTCCTCCCCATGTGTTGTGCGGCCCTCATCCTCCTCCCCATGTGTTGTGCGGCCCTCATGCTCCTCCCCATGTGTTGTGCGGCCCTCATGCTCCTCCCCATGTGTTGTGCGGCTCTCATGCTCCTCCCCATGTGTTGTGCGGCCCTCATGCTCCTCCCCATGTGTTGTGCGGCCCTCATGCTCCTCCCCATGTGTTGTGCGGCCCTCATGCTCCTCCCCATGTGTTGTGCGGCCCTCATGCTCCTCCCCATGTGTTGTGCGGCCCTCATGCTCCTCCCCATGTGTTGTGCGGCCCTCATGCTTCTCCCCGTGTGTGCGGCCCTCATGCTTCTCCCCATGTGTTGTGAGGCCCTTATGCTCCTCCCCATGTGTTGTGCGGCCCTCATGCTTCTCCCCATATGTTGTGCGGCCCTCATGCTTCTCCCCATATGTTGTGAGGCCCTTATGCTCCTCCCCATGTGTTGTGAGGCCCTCATGCTTCTCCCCATGTGTTGAGGCTCTCATGCTCCTCCTTATGTGGTGACGGTCCTTATTCTTCTCCCCATGTATTGTGAGGCTCTCATGCTCCTCCCCGTGTGTTGTGAGGCCCTCATGCTCCTCCCCATGTGGTGTGAGATCCTCATGCTCCTCCCCATATGTTTTGAGGTATTCATGCATCTCCCCATGTGGTGTGAGGCCCTCATGCTTCTTCCCATTTGTTGTGAGGTCCTCGTGCTCCTCATTTAGTGTGATGTCCTCATGCTTCTCCCCATGCTGTATGAGGCCTTAATGTTCCTCCCCATGTATTTTGAGGCCCTCATGCTTCTCCCCATGTGTTGTGAGGCCCTCATGCTCCTCCCCATATGGTGTGAGGCCTCATGCTCCTCCTCATGCAGTATGAGGTTCTCATTCATGTGGTTTGAGGCACCATTTTCCTCCGCATGTTTTGAGGCCCTCATGCTCCTCCTCATGTGGTGTGAGGTCCTCATGTTCCTCCCTGTGCGGTATGAGGCACTCATTCATGTGGTTTGAGGTACCATTTTCCTCCCCATGTGGTTTGAGGTTCTCATGTTCCTCATTCGTTTGGTTTGAAGCATCATTTTCCGCCTCGTGTGGTGTGAGGCACTCATGTCTCTCATTCATGTGTTTTGAGACACCATTTTCTTCGCCATGTTGTGTAAGGCACTCGTGTTCCTCATTCGTGCGTGTTATGAGGCCCCTTTCTCCTCCCCGTAGGTGTGCAGCACGCATGGTCATCCTCATGTGGTGCGCGGTTCTTCTGTTCCCCTTTATGTTGTGTGAGGCCTCCGTGTTCCTCCCAAATAATGTGTCGTGAGTGCCTCATGTTCCTCCTTCATGTTGAGTGAGGTCCTCATGTTCCTTCTGGTGTGAAACCCCTCTAGATCTCCACTCATATGGTGAGGCGCTCATGTTCCATTCCCTCATGTGGTGTGAGGAACTCATGTACCTTCCCTCATGTAGGGTGAGAGCCTCGCTTTCCTTCTCTCATGCGGTGTGAGGGCCTCACGTTCCTTCCCTCATGCGGTGTGAGGGCCTCACGTTCCTTCCCTCATGCGGTGTGAGGGCCTCACGTTCCTTCCCTCATGCGGTGCGAGGGCCTCACGTTCCTTCTTTCATGCGGCGTGATGGCCTCACGTTCCCTCCCTCATATGGTGTGAGGGCCTCACGTTCCTTCCCTCATGCGGTGTGAGGGCCTCATGTTCCTTCCCTCATGTGGTGTGAGGGCCTCACGTTCCTTCCCTCATGCGGTGTGAGGGCCTCACGTTCCTTCCCTCATGCGGTGTGAGGTCGTCGGGTGGTGGTCGTGGTGGCGGCCCGGGGTCATTCATCAGCGTCGCTGGTCAAAGGTTCGCATCTCGCTGGCCATAAAGGGTTACGCCCACAGCGTCCTGCAACGCCTCACCCATTCCCTCAGCCTCGTGGGGGCAAGTCGTGGTCTTCCCACACTTTTATATTCGACCTTTTTATATTTTTTCCTCCATTTCTATTATTTCTGGGTTGATAACGCAACTCATTTTTTTTTCTATCCGCCATTTTTTGTTTCCCTTATCTTTCTTATCTTTTTTTTTCCCCCCCGTTTCCTCTGGATGATTTGTGCCGGCAACCCCGGCGTATATTTACCGTGTACCGCGTTGCTCGTCCTGGGAGACTTAGAGAGAAACGATTACAGTGGTCACAAAAGGGAGGGGGGCTTCGCCAGACCTCTCTCTCTCTCTCTCTCTCTCTCTCTCTCTCTCTCTCTCTCTCTCTCTCTCTCTCTCTCTCTCTCTCTCTCTCTCTCTCCCAGTGGGATAATGTTACATAGGTCGTTTCAAAAATTGGGTTCGTTACTTAAGCTTCATCAGCATACGTGTACGTTCCTATGTTCCTGTCTTCACCATCTCTCTAAGTTCTTGTTCATCTTCTTTCCCTCCCTCAGTTGTCGTTCCTGCATCTCTACCTAAATCTCTAAGTGTTTTTTTTTCACTATAGGTTTTATCGAGCCGTGCCTCACGCTGCCCGTTTCGTTCCTCTATGTCGATATTTATGGTTCGTTTCGTCTAGTTTCTACTTGTGTGTAACCAAAATCGTCGTTCCCTTCCTCTGTTCCACCACCCATTTTCCAAAGGAAAATTTCCCATGTGTCTGAGTTGCTCACACACACACACACACACACACACACACACACACACACACACACAGTGTTCTTCTGAATTCTCCCGTGCCCCACATTCCGCCAATTTTCGCTGCCCATTCCTTGACCAATTTTTCAATTTTCTTCGGCCATCCCTCTTCTCTAAATTGTATGTCAGAGTCGCAGTCGCTCGGGGTCTTGGGGAGGGGGGGGGTCGTCTTGGGGTCCGTGAGGAGGGGGAAGGGAGAGGTCGGCGGTGGTGGGAGATTGTAACAAGTGTGGAGGTGTTTGGGTGGGGGGTTGGTGTGGTGGACGGACGTGGGTTGCATTGCCATCTCTTTCCCTCTAGTGTTGCGATATATATATATTGTGTATTGTGATATCAGTGTGTGTGTGTCATTACCTATTTGTGTTGCGCGACGTGGCAATTCTACACCCGTGGGACCTCGGCTCCTTAACATTCAACACTTTCATACAACTTTGTCAAAACTTTGGTGTGTTCTCCGCACTGACCACGTCCACTGACCGTCCCTCCCGTTCGGCCAGCTTTCTTACACCATGAATGTATTTCATTGTTTTTTTTCCTTTTTTTCAAAAGTTTTGTGCTTGATTTCATGTTGCGTCATTCGGTTCTTCTGTTCTTACGTCTCTTGTGGAGCTGTTTCAATGTTGATGCCATCTGGGTTTTAGAAACGTAGTGTGATCGAGTTGCCCCTCACCTTTCTCTCTTCCATAGTGGGCAGATTTAAGGCCTCTTGCCTTTCCGTGTAGCCCGGCTTTCTGGAGTCTGGTACCACCTGTGCGAGCGCCTTTCCTCTGCACCTTCTCCATCAGCTCTCCGTGCTGCCGTCGTCGGTGCTGGTAAGAAGCAGGTGACTGTAATGCCAGACTTTAGTGGCGGGTTAAGGACGATATTGACTCGCTAATCCTGCTAACTCCTGAGGCTCATTTCCTCCGTGTGTGTGTGTGTGTGTGTGTGTGTGTTGCAACATCTCTTGCTATATATGCCATTGCAGTTTTCTTGTGTTCTGACGACTTCGAGTCTGGCTTATTCGAATCGATATCAGTGTCATGTTTTAGCGAGCGTGCACACCTCCCTCCCTCCCCAGTTTTTGCTACATACATACGTCTCCCTGAAGGTCGAGCGTTTTAGTGTAAATTCAGTTTCTTTCACACGTTGAGTTGTGGTGTATCGGGTGTGAATGTTGTAAACATTGTAGACGTGTTTGGTATATCACTGATGTGTGTGTGTGTGTGTGTGTGTGTGTGTGTGTGTGTTGCGAGCTCTTTTTTTCGCACGTTAGAGGCCGGAATTTTATTGATTTTTTATATATATATTTTCATGCTGTTTTCGAAGACGTAACACGTTTATAGATGCGAAATGCGACATTTGTTTTGCTTGTTTACTGTCTCCGGTGACGTGTTGCGTTCTCTGTTGATCGCCTGATCTTAGACACGGGTGGGTGTTGCGGTATTGCTTGATCGTATGCCGTATGAAGTGGAGTATGCTGCGGATTATGTGGATTGGTTGCCGTTGTAGTGGAGTGCCTTGCGTCAATAGTGGGTTGTTTGCCTTACATACGAAGTGCATTGCCAAATTTGTGGATTGTTTGCTTGGTAATGTGGAACGCGTTGTGAGCTTCATGGATCGTTTGCCTCCTGACTGGCTTGGCATCCTTTTGTGGAGACTTTGTTTATATATGGTTTGTGTTTCGATACTTGGTTACTGTTTGCCGTAGCTACAGACCATCAAGCAGACTGAGAAGTTGCAGTGGGCCAAGTTTTCGTCTCGTGGGTGTGATTCAGCATGACATACGTCTGAAACTGGTGTTTATGTCTGGTATACAGACGTTCAACGTGTGGGCTGCATCGTGAACAGACATGATGGATAATTTTTGTACCAGTGAATGATGACGAGCAGCCGTGGTGTTAGTCGCGATGCAAGAATGATATGGTACGACAACTTCAAGCCATCGAGTACGATGAATACAACATAACCCCCACCAGCACGACGACCTCGTACGTTGAGTACGATAACTTAAACCTTGGAGTACGAGAACAGCCCTTCAAGTTCGATGACTGAAGTCATCAGACTAAAGAGGTACGTTTTCATGGTAAAGGAGTTTAGTCGTCGTGCTCAAGGGGTTCAGTCGCACTCAGGGGGGTTACGTCGTACTTAAGGGGTTAGGTCGTCGTACACAAGGGGTTAGATCGTCGTGCTCAAGGGATTATGTCGTCGTGCTGAAGGGGTTATGTCGTCGTGCTCAAGGGGTTAGGTCGTCGTGCTGAAGGGGTTATGTCGTCGTACTCAAGGGGTTAAGTCGTCGTATACAAGGGGTTAGGTCGTTGTACACAAGTTTAAGTCGTCGCACACCAGGAGTTAATACCAGTAACACTATACCGGACAACATGTGTAGATGATTGGTAAACGAGACGAGATGTTGGCGTTTAACAAAATGGTAGAAGAGAAGACCCCTGACCCAGCCTGGGGGTCTGCAGGTGTGGCTGTAGTGACACACACGCACACACACACCTCCCTGGCTGGCCTCCCTCCACAACCATCTGGCCATGGGACAAGGGCTTCCTCAGGGGCCCTTCGTGATGATCGGGAAGGCACAGGACGGGAGCTGCGCCCACATTACTGTGGGAAACTGGTTGTGCTGGACGGTCATGGAAGTGGCAACGGACCCAGCGCATGTCTTGGAATCGGGGGTTCTGTTCTCAGAGTCGCCTTTTATGTTATTCGTGCAGGCAAGGAGGGATTCGAACCTGTCCTTATCACGTCATGCAGAACTGGTATCAGCAGGAACATGAGCCACACACACACACACACACACACACACACACACACACACACACACACACACACACACTCGTCCGTCCTTCGCGAACATGGCAAGAATTAGCTAAGGGCGTTGTCATGCACCCCTTCGACCCTCCTCCCCGAGGAACCACAGTGATATAGGTGTCGTGTCATGAAGGGGTTAGGAGTGGGGGAGGAGGTAAGTAATATCCTGCTGTGTACACCTAGAGAGAGAGAGAGAGAGAGAGAGAGAGAGAGAGAGAGAGAGAGAGAGAGAGAGAGAGAGAGAGTTCCAACCCTAGGATGTTATCACGAGATGGTAGAACATGCTGGCTTACTTAAGTGAGAGATGGTAGAACATGCAGAATAACAGTGTGGTGCAAAGAATAAACGAGACACTCTCGTGAAGCGTTCGAAGCGTGGAGCCCACACCTCTCTGCTGCCCATGAGTTTAACGGCTTGAGTAAGACGGTACGACCCTTGAGCACGACGGTACGACCCTTGAGCATGACGGTACGACCCTTGAGCACGATGGGACGACCCTTGAGCATGACGGTACTACCCTTGAGCACGACGGTACGACCCTTAGATACGACGGTACGACCCTTGATCACGACGGTACGACCCTTCAGTACGGCGGTACGACTCCCTGGATATGATGGCGTGTCCCTTCACCACACTGCGAAGGGTCGGGTCAGTGGCCGATCATTGCACGTAATGACCTCATCCAGTATGATCATCAGAGAGCACTCGGCTCGCTGGTTGGTATTTAGTAGTGTGGCACTCCTCTCTCATGCACCCAACCAGCTCATAAATAGTGTTTGAGAGAAGATGGGAGGTAGCGGCGTGTGTGGCGGGTAGCGGTGTGGGTTGTGAGGTGGGAGGGAGGGGCGGCTGTGGGCGGTGATGGACGGGTGCAGGTAGCGATGTTCGCTACCTCCCGGTCCGTCGACGGCTGCTGTTATCTCTAGTGTGCCTCCCCCCGTGTTGCCTCCATCATCCATCCCATCCTCTTCTTTTATCATTTTTTTTTATCATTACCTTCCTCCATCCTTATCTCCCTTTTCCTTTCGTTTTTTCCATACATTCCTCCTCCCCCCCCCCCCCTCCTGCTCCTTTCCCTTTGAATCCTTCCACCCTCCTTCCATTGCTCCCTCTGTCTCATCCACCGTGTTCCCTTGCCCAGTCCTGTCGCACCTCGCAACTCGTCTTCCCTTTCTCTCCCCGTCTGTTCTTCGTTTCTCTCTTCATTCTCCACCATTATTACCCACTCCTCTTGCTTCATTCCTCTTCCGTCCTCGCTTCTCCGAGGCATAAAGTACAACACCTGTGCTGCTCTGCTGAACCCCTCACTCTGTCCGTCTGTGGCTCGGTAAGCCCGCGGGACCTTGTGCGCAGGTGTGTCTTGCGTGAGCTCCTCTTCCCACCACAACTGCTGCCATTTCTGTTGCCTCCCCTGCTGCTGCTACTGCTGCTGCTGCTACTGCCAGTGTTGCTCCTGTTATTATCTGTTGCTTGTGGTGGTGGTGGTGTTATCTGTGATATCAGCCATTGTCTGCCCTCCCTCCCTCCTCCTCCTCCTCACCTTACATTTACCTTATGTCGTCTTCGCAGATCTTCATCCTACACACACACACACACACACACACACACACACACACACACACACACACACACACACGCGCGCGCGCGCGCGCAGCTCTGTGGGCTCTCAGAAGCCTGGTTAAGGAGCTCGTTCGTGGGCGACTCTGATCCCTGGCCTGGGAGTACGTTGATGGCCATGTCTCAGTAGCCTTGTGTTGGGGCCCGTTGTCGGCACTGGTGGGGTCCAGGGCTACGGAGGTGGAGTTCCATGAACCTGAGGCGTGGTACACTGGCGTGCTCTATCTCTCTCTCTCTCTCTCTCTCTCTCTCTCTCTCTCTCTCTCTCTCTCTCTCTCTCTCTCTCTCTCTCTCTCGGGTGTGTCATCTGGCGGGGTGGGTGACGAGAGATGGGTGTGGAGAGGATGGACGGCTGCGTGGGGAGCAGTGCTTTGGGTCATCTATATTTAGGGTCGTACTGGGCTCGGCTCTGATTCACAGTGTTCATCTTGGTATCGTGGTTACCTCCTTTCACTCGTCCGTCTACGCACACACTTCCGTCCGTTGGTTTCAGTTGTCCGTCTACGTACACTATTGTTTGTTGGTTTCAGTCGTCCTTATACGTACACTACTGTCTGTTGGTTTCATTTTGTTCGCCTACGTACACTTCCGTCGGTTGGTTTCAGTCGTCTGTCTACGTACACTCTACTGTCCGTTGGTTTTCAGATGTCTTGCTGCATACACTGCTGTCCGATGGTTTCAATTGTCCGTCTTCGTGCACTCCTCTGTCCGTTGGTTTGTTATCCGTCTACGGACACACTACTGTCCTTTAGTTTCAGTTATCCGTCTACGTACAGTCTACTGTTCGTTGGAAAGTGGATGGGGGGAGAGGACTGTGGACCGGCTGCTGTACTCGGGATTCGAACCTGTTGAGACTCGACCCCCTCCCCCGGGGCGGCCCGTGAATGCGCCACGGCCAGCAACTCTTCACCGCTACACCATGTATGGACGACGTCTCCCTCCACTCCTCCTCCTCCTCTACCCTCCCCCTCCTCCTCCGACATCTATCAGCTCTCGGAACACGAGCGCAAGATCTCCCCGGCTGAGCGGGTTGCATTACCGGCCCATCTGCAGCTCATTTACCCCAGCACAAGGCACCACAAGCTATGCAAATGATAATTACGTTTTCATTACAACACCAGCACCAGCAGGAGGAGGCTGGGTGCCGCGTCCTGATCCCTGCGCTTGACGCTGGCTTTAACCTGCTGAGGATGCGTATGGATAGATCACTTTAGGAGGGAGTAAAGGGGGGAGCGGGTGGGTTCGGTGCTGCGTTTGAGACCCCCTTCCCCCCCTCCTTGGCGCGGGTCAAAGAGGGCTTATGCCAATTTCAGGCCGGCTTTATGTGCTGTGATGCAGTTTACGGTTTCCGTGAGGCTTCGGACGGAGGTGGTGAGGCTTCACTGCCGCCGGGTGAAGGAGGTTTCCATTACCACCTCCTCCCTCCTCCTCCTCCTCCTCCTCTTCCCCCCCCCCCCCCCCCCAGCAGGCGCTGGTCAATAACAACGCACACAGGCCATGGTTTGCGACGGGTCGGGCGTCAGCGGTCGCTACGCTACGCTTTACGTTGCGAAGGTTTTCTGGTGTTTGTTGGCGGTGGTGGTGGTGCCGTGTGCTCCGTTTTCTGTGGTGAACTTGTTGATGATTGTTCTTGGGTCGGTGTCGGGTGTGTTCTTTCTTCCTTTCTCATATCCTCCTCCTCCTCCTCCTCCTCCTTTCTTCTTCTTCTTCTTCTTCTTCTTCTCGTCCTTGTGTGACATCTCCTTCCCCTACATTATCTACTTCACCTTCTTGCTTTCTTCTCCTCCTCCTCTCGGGTTTGACCCTTTCCTCTCCTCATGACCATCCTCTCTCCTCCTCATCTTCATGTTAGGGATCAACCTCTTGTCTCCCTTATCCTGTATTATATTTTTTCCTAATTTAATTTCCTCTGAAATTTATTGCATGCACTGTTGATGTCATCTCATATTATTAACTTATAATAAGTTCAGTTCGTGTTCATTCTTATGTATCATGGCACTGGTGTTACCGGACTCCCGAAGTTACAACCGGTAGTTCAGAAAGTCACCTCCGGCCAGGCTTCAGAGAACTCTCTGGCTCCAAAGGAGTTCGCATTTCCCCGCCACTGGAAGTAGCGCAACCCTCGGGCTGCAGGAGGAGCCCCTAGGAAAAGAGTATCATGGTAGCACCAGGACTCTCACTTAGAAGGAGGTCCACGGCGATGATAGTAGATAAGATAGTTAACACGAAGACTGTGCCACGCTCTCCTGCACTGCCAGATGGCTGCCTTGGGTATGATAATAGATAAGATAGTTAACACGTAGACTGTGCCTCGCTCTCCTGCACTGCCAAACTGGCTGCCTCCTCCGCCAGTCCTCCAGTGTTGATAAAGATATGCAAAGATTTCTCTCTCTCTCTCTCTCTCTCTCTCTCTCTCTCTCTCTCTCTCTCTCTCTCTCTCTCTCTCTCTCTCTGCCACCGTGGCCGTTATTGCCACGACTCGCGGCGGCCACTTGAAACTTTCCCGCAGCTTGAGAAACTTGGGGTGGGGGGTGGTGAAACTTGAAACTTTCCCGCAGCTCGGTAAACTTGGGGTGGGGGGTGAAACTTGAAACTTTATGGCAGCTCGATAAACTTGGGGTTGGGGAAAGGGGGAGGTGAAGCTTGAAACTCTCCGGAAGCATGATAAACCTATTTTGGGAAACGTGGGTGAAACTTGAAATTATTGGAACTTGATGAACTTGGGTTGGGGAGGTGAAGCTTGGAACTTGCCGGTAGCTTGATGAATTTGGGATGGGGAAGTGAAACTTGAAACTTAAGGGTTGAAACCTGAAACTTCCCGGCGACCTGATGAACTTGAGAGGTGGGGAGGGGGGCGTTGGGATGGGATTGACCTGCCATGGTGTATGGAGTCTGGGGTTTAATGTAAACCGGATGTGGGAAGTCTAGCGTTTTATTACCCAGGTCCAACCCAAGGGTAGCGAGTTTTGTTCAGGATTTTTAAGTCATGGGTTTGTATTAACGTAGGTTTGGTTAAGTCATGGGTTTGTATTAACGTAGGTTTGGTTAAGTCATGGGTTTGCATTAATGTAGGTTCGGCTAAGTTATGGGTTTATATTAACGATGGTTTGGTAAGTCATGGGTATATATTAACGTAGGTTCAGTTGACGAGGTAGATTGTAATGGGTTTTGATGCTAGCGAGGTAAGTCTTACTTGCTCCTCTGCTGTGTAATTTGGGGTTGACCTGGTGCGTGAGACAGCTACCTAGAAGGGTATCATGTTATATGGGAAGGGAGGGATACTGATAGGGACGGAGAAATGGGGAGTAGGTACCTGAACCTACCCCACAAACCCCCATATCTCCCTTCCCCCTCATGCTGGAGTAAGTTTTAGGTACCGTTGGTCCCACGTACCCACCACGAGAGGTACATGTGGTTGCCTGTACCGTTGTGAAAGGTACCACAAGGGTAGTTTATAGTACCAGTTACCTTCGTGAGAGAGGGAGGTACCAAATTGGTACTAATGAGTGCAGGTACCGTTAGTAAAGGTGCCATTGATTACAGATGGTACCACCGCCACTGTGTGTGTGTGTGTGTGTGTGTGTGTGTGTGTGTGTTGCTGGAAATCATATTGCCGTCACAACCTTGACCAGCTGGTGATAATTACCACCTGCCGCTTGTGCCGCCTGCCGATCGTCCTCACATTAATGTTATTGACAGGCCGACAGAACACGTCTCGCCGTGTACACCGCCTCCCTCCCCGCTGTTCATTACCGGCCGTGCGCGCGCGCGCGCGCGTCACCGTCTTTGTATTCATGCGTGCCTGTTTGTGTGTGTCTGTACGTAGGTGTTTGCCTGACCCCGCCTGCTCGAGGTGACGCACCTCTGGCGAAGCTGCTCCTTCGGCAGGACTGTCTCGTTGAATAACTAATTTCTCCAGAGGTGTCTATACGTCATCCCTGCTGCTGGAAGTAGTGCAGCCTTGGACAGCAGTCGCTTTTAGTATGAGGTTCTGGGGTGATTTTAGATGAACGGGTGAATAAGTGAATCTATACAAAGCGTAGGATCACATGCACTGTAGCAGAGCCAGAGGTCATATTGTCGTGCTCACAGGGTTCAACACCATCATCTCTCGCTGTAAACGTCTGGATGCATATGTTCCCATCAGCCCCACCTGTCTCACCTCCTATCATCAAGCGACGATTTCTTCAGTCTTGACACTTATCATCGTGTCGACATTATATTTTTTCTCTCAGTTCGAAAGTTTCGTTATCATTTCCGTGTTGGCCGTGGTGTTGTGTGCACGTGTGGTCTGCATAATGTAGGAGCGGTATGTCCTGCGGTGTGGATAGTTAGCTCTTAAGAATTGTGATGTATGATGACTTACCTGTGAGCGCCGAGGATTCGAACCCGCGGTCCTGCTGTGGCAGGCCGGTACACTGACCTGTTCGAATCCATGGCGCACCTTTCTATGTAAATGTCATCATCTACTCCGTTTGCAGTGCAGGTTGAAGATATGTAAAGATTTGACGTATCCAAGGGGACCATTCTGCCTCATATTATCCCCATGTTGGATTGGCCCTTATTAGCTTCTGTTGAAAAGGAAGCATGCTTTGGTGTACCCCAATCTTCAGAATGGTTGTAAACACCTCTAACTATCGGCCTGTTGCTTTTGACAACTGCCTTTTCCAAAACCATCGAATCCCTCTTGAACTCTTGATACCGTCAAACATCTTGCATCCCACAGTCTTCTCTCTGATCACCAGTACGGCTTCTGTAAGGCCACATCCACTGGTGATATAATTTCCTATCTTACTAGTGTCTGGTCATCATCCATGAAAGATTTTAGGGAATCTCTCCTCGTTGCCATTATCATATCCAGGACTTTTGACAGAGTGTAGTAGCGTCAGGGTGTCATCTCTAAACTCCCCTCTTTTGATTTCCTTCCCTCACTTTGCTCCTTCATATCTAGTTTCCTCTCTGGCCGAACTATCTCCATGGTTGTTGATGGATTAACCTCTACCCCCTTTCTCCATCAACAGCGGTGTCCCTTAAGGCTGTGTCCTGTCTCCTACTCTTTTTCTTGTTTATAACAGTGATTTCCTTTCTCACACAGATAACCAAATGCACTCATGCGCTGACTAAACACTGTATTCCTCCACATCCATCAGTTCTACTCCCTTTTCTTTCACTCAATTTCCGTCTCGTCTCGACGCAACTTCCTCAAAAAACCAGACTTTGACACGATATCTCAGTGGAGTAGACGAAATCTAGTTTAAGTTTAATGCCTCCAAGATACACTTTCTGCCAATGTCTCTGTCGAAAATTCCTGACAACTTTCCTCTCTTTTTTGATGGTTCTGTAATTCCACCTCTTGACTCATTGAACATACTTGGTATTACTGTAACATCCACTTTATCGTAGAAATCCCACTTTACGAAAATAGCTGAGTTTGCCTATTCGAAACTAGGTGTCCTGTTTATATGTCGAAACTTCTTTTCTTCCAAACAGCTGCTCCATTTATACAGAGGACTAATCCGTCCTAGTATGGAGTACTGCCCTCACATCTGGGGTGGTTCTATCTCTGCATCCATAATTGACAAAATTGAGTCGAAAGCGGTCTTACTTATAAATTGTCCGAGGCTAACTTCCAAACTTGACCCACTTGCCCCTACGCCGCCGTGTTAGTTCACTTTTCCTTTACTGTAGGTGTTACTTAGGTTTTTGCTCCCGAGAGCTGGCTGCTTGTGTGCCCCCACCATTAGTTATACCACGCAATACTCGAAAGCTACTGCGTCACATAATTACTTTGTTTTCATTGGAAACTCGAGGGTGAACTGTTTTGATAACTGTTTTTTTCCCTACACTTCGAACCTTTGGAACTCTCTTCCTTCTCATGTCTTTCCCAATAACTGTGACCTGTCTCATTTAAAAGACGTGTGGATGTTGCAGTGCATTACACATGACAGCTACAGACTGAGTGTGAAAGAAGCCATTTGGTGAACATACGATTGTCTTGGACAATCGTATGTTTACCAAATGGCGTCCTAGCTACGTCTCTTCGTTGTATATCAACTGACTGTTATGTTTCTCTCTTGTGTCTCCCCTGATGATGTGATTATTACACGAAAGTGCACTTGGGAACTTATCGTGTTTCATTTTCTCCGTGGACTCTTAAGAATATGCTTGATCACGCGCAAAATTGTGATCCTTTCCAATATATATATATATATATATATATATATATATATATATATATATATATATATATATATATATATACACACATATATTCCTGCATATTTACGTTTATATATTTTTGTACACGTGAAAACTTACGAAACGCCCTTACACACACACACACACACACACACACACACACACACACACACAGAGCAAAGCGAGCGTCAGGTCGGGTGGAACACTGGGTGGCTGGTGTGGGAGGACGGCGTCGTCTCTATTCCGGAAGCAAAAAAATGGGCGAAATTGATAACACAGATTTTGGTCGATGACAGTTAATTACGGACCATTGTCGGCGGCGTGTGTGTGTGTGTGTGTGTGTGTGTGTGTGTGTGTGTGTGGAGGAGGCGCCGCCCGCCTGTCACCGACTTCTGCAGGAAAGGTAATTAACAGTGTCGAGCACAAGGCGCTTCAAGGGAGAACTGTCCGGGATGTGGGGGGATGGCAGGTGTTATAATATATCGCACCTTCATTTCAGAGGCGTCCATTATGGTACAGGTGTACCTGATGTCGTGCCTACACCTCATAACCGTCCGGGTGAGGTACAGGTGTATGCATGTACCGTGCCTGCATCTCTGAACCACGCAGGTGTAGTACAGGTGTATATGTACCGTAACCATACCCCGAGTGTGGAGATACACACACACACACACACACACACACACACATTCATCAAGCTGTCCATATCGTACATAAGGCCAGAACTGCCATATGCTTCCCAGTTTGGTCACTGCGCTCGCAAAAGCACAAAGATCTGACACAATGTGTAGTGGTGGGCATCAACAAAGATGGGACTTGAATTAAGATAGCTGAGTTATGGGGGAAAGACTAGAAGGTGTAAGTTTACCCACTAGGGAAGAGAGAAGAGTGAGGGGCGACCTTTATCTCATCTTCCTTGGTGACGTAGACAATGAACTGTTGGAAATATGTAACAAGGAAGCGACCAGAGGTCATAACATGAAATCAGGCAAGAAGCTTATTGAAAAAAGGATTATTGAAAGTCCGTCCGTAGAATGACATTAATGTACGGTTGGAATAACCTGTGTCGTGATCCAGTTAATATGGACACCACACACACACACACACACACACACACACACACACACACACACACACACACGTGTGTCAGATGTTGTATGATAGTAGGAACATTCACGATCGTAGGAGTCCCTCCCCCCCGTGCTTTATAGATAGGTAATGTCGCACCTTTGGGCCCTAATGTGCGAGCGTTAGTGTAGCGTGATTCTCTCTCTCTCTCTCTCTCTCTCTCTCTCTCTCTCTCTCTCTCTCTCTCTCTCTCTCTCTCTCTCTCTCTCTCTCTCTCTCTCTCTCTCTCTCTCTCTCTCTCTCTCTCTCTATACACACACACATGCTGCTGACTGGCAGGTGTAGCGGCGCACGGGAGGCACAGGTGTCGTGATGCTCTGGCCGGCTTTTGGGTGCTGTGCTGTCGTCCCGACACATGCACAGGTGTCCTACGTGTTCTGCCAGTAGACAGGTGTTCACAATGCTCGATCCTTGTCACACAGGTGTCATGATGTTCACCCAACGCGCAGGTGTTGGGTCGCGCTCCCTTCCTCCTGCATCGCAAGTGTGATCTGGGAGCAACATGACAAAGGATCTCTTGATGTCCTCACACGTACAATAGTGTTGCTCTAGAAACACTAGAAGTGTGTTAGGTGTTCAAGAGAGAGAGAGGTGCTGTAGTGTTCTTCAAGTTTCGAGACTGCATTTAAGCCTTAAGCCGTAGTGTACAGGTCTTGTTCCTCCTCCCCCAGCATACAGGTCCTTCCTCCTCCTTTACAATACAGGTACCACACCACCTCCTCCCCCAGCATACAGGTCCCTCCTCCTCCCCTAGAATACAGGTACCACACCACCTCCTCCCCCAGCATACAGGTCCTTCCTCCTCCCTTACAATACAGGTACCAGACCACCTCCTCCCCCAGCATACAGGTCCTTCCTCCTCCCTTACAATACAGGTACCTCACCACCTCCTCCCCCAGCATACAGGTCCTTCCTCCTCCCCTAGAATACAGGTACCAGACCACCTCCTCCCCCAGCATACAGGTCCCTCCTCCTCCCCTAGAATACAGGTACCAGACCACCTCCTCCCCCAGCATACAGGTCCTTCCTCCTCCCCTAGAATACAGGTACCAGACCACCTCCTCCCCCAGCATACAGGTCCTTCCTCCTCCCCTAGAATACAGGTACCAGACCACCTCCTCCCCCAGCATACAGGTCCCTCCTCCTCCCCTAGAATACAGGTACCAGACCACCTCCTCCCCCAGCATACAGGTCCTTCCTCCTCCCCTAGAATACAGGTACCAGACCACCTCCTCCCCCAGCATACAGGTCCCTCCTCCTCCCCTAGAATACAGGTACCAGACCACCACCTCCTCAGCACAGGGATGGTCCCTCCCTACTCGTGTTCTAGCCTCCCCCTCCTCACTCACCCCAGCACTCGGATGGTTTTCCTTTCCCAAGCACATAGATTCTCCCCCTCCCCAGCGTACGGTTGTGTACCCCTTCCTCAGCACACGTGTACATCTCCCCCACCAGCACATGTGTACATCTCCCCCACCAGCACATGTGTACATCTCCCCCGACCAGCACACGTGTACATCTCCCCCACCAGCACACATGTACATCTCCCCTGACCAGCACACGGGTACATCCCCCACCAGCACACGTGTACATCTCCCCCACCAGCACATGTGTACATCTCCCCCACCAGCACATGTGTACATCTCCCCCGACCAGCAGGAGGCTGCTTCCCCCTTGTACTTCGAGAACTTCCCGCTCCCCCCCTCCACCTCCACCTTCCGCACAAAGACCCTCCCCCCCTCCCCCCTCCCCCCCCAGGACTAGGAAACATAATTTGGTCTCCATTTCAGGACGTCACTCCTGCCATAAACTCTCTCACCGACAACGCAGCCTCGACACGCTGTAATTTACCGGGCGGGAGGGGAGGGGGGGGGGGGTCTCAACCCCCGCCTGGGGGTGGGGGGAACCCTCGATTCCGGGGGAGGCCTGTACAGCCTACCGTCCTCCCCACCCCAACCCCACCATCCATGGTCGTACAGGAGGGAGCACCCCCACACACACCCCAGTAAGTGGTGGCTGGTGTCAACTTTAATAACCAGCGCCCGTCGTGTCTTGGGGTTCCCTGGTCTTCATTTTCTCCCGTAAATTGAAAGGAACATTTGGGCAGCCAGCATGAATATTGTTAACATGTGTTGTGGCGGCTGTCTGGCTGCTGGAGAGGCCTGTGGTTGATGGTGGTGATGGCTGGCTGGCTGCTGGGGAGGTCTGTGGTTGATGGTGGTGATGGCTGTCTGGCTGCTGGGAAGGCCTGTGGTGATGGCTGGCTGGCTGCTGGGGAGGCCTGTGGTTGGGGGTGTCTGGCTGGCTGCTTGGTGGGATGGGTGGAATCTGGTGGACTGCGGAGCGTGAACAGGCCCTCGTATGGGTTCTAGACCCCAGTTTGGTGGCGTTACACCAGCTGGTGGGACGTGGCTCAGGCCTGTGGGTGCTGGGGCGTATTGCAGAAGGCGTCGTCGTCGCTGGTGATAGTGCAGGAAGAGTGAGAGGAGGTGTAGGGCGGTGTGACTGCTGGTGATGGTGGTAGGGGACCAGAGTATTGCTGCCACCTCCCCCCTGCCAGCCGCTGCCGGGAGGGGACCGGGCGGGTATTGTTGCCCTCCCCCTACCCAGCCTAAGACAGGAAGGGGGAACCAGGGTATTTCCGCCCCTCCTCCCCGAGTGTGCCTCCTGTAGGGGGTGTACCCGCCCATCTTGCCTGGTTTCTATGGGGACCTGATCTGTTAAGGGTCACATTAAAAGGCCGGACCATTATACTCAGGGATCGTACTTTTTTCCTTCCTTTTTCTACACGTTGGAGGCTCCAGTCACGGTTAAAAGTCCACATCAAGGCCGGGCCTTAATTGAAATACAGAGAGGTTAATGGAAAGGAAAAATGAAGAGGCATGGGAAAGTGTTTTATGAATTTTGGAGGAGGTGAAAAAGCTATCATTTCAAGAGTGCCAGATACCAAGTCATACTTATTGAGAAACACATGAGGGGGTAGAGATGTCCAAAGCTGCGACGTGTAGGGAAAGAGACAATCATCAAAACTGTCCCGCCTTGTGCCTCAGGAACGTCCTGTCCTCCACGAAGATCCTATACCATACGTGCTGCTGTAGGAGTTAGCTGTGACGTAATGATGCTAGGACGATCATTGAGTTGATGTTTGGAGGTTGGTAATCCCTGGGAGGTGAGGGGAGGATGAGGAGCCTGACCACGACTCTACGGATGCTGTCACCCACGTTTCATTATTTATGTTGCAGTGCTTGTTAGCAAGTGCGGAAGGCACTGTTTTATGGTTTCACTGTTCGTGAAAACCTTGATGGCGGTGGTGTTGGTAATGATGTTTTGGATGATTGAGACTTGGAATGTTGATGAAGGTAAGACTTAGCATTATCTTTTGGGGAAAAAAAAAAAAGATGATTTGATGAAATAAGAGTGAGTAAAGTTAAAAGGTGAAAATTGATAGTAAGTCTCTGTCAAATGTCAGGGGAAAAATGGGAAACCCATCAGTCATATGTCAAGAAAAATTATGATTATAATGATTATATACGTGCGTACCTTGCGATTGAATGCGACTGAAGAAAATGGAGGAGTTGTCGTAATTGCAACGAGGTCGAGCTGATGGTCTTGCCTGTCATGGGGAATGATGGGGTTAATGGATGGGTGGGGAGGTGGTAGCATATGGATGCCGAAGGCTGCATGGGGTTGCGGGATGGTGTATGCATGTAGAGAACCGCATGGGGGACGGGTATTGCCATGTGGGAAGGTGTGGTTCTTGTAAAGAAAACGGCATAGGGTGGTGGTGGATGCATGGGGGTGGTCACTCTGAGAAGACACCATGTGATGGTAATGTGTGCATGGGGCAGGTGCCTCCAGCACGTACAGAATCACATGGGGGAAGGGTACTGGTTGCAATGGGGTAGGTAGTTGCTTGTCAAGGGTTAAATGGGGGTAGACTTGTCGTCATTAGGGGCCCAGATTGGGGGGGGGGGGGTGCAAGAAGGAAAGGCACCTCATGGGGACTGAAGTTAGAATTACCATTTGAATAGGGAGGAGGAAGGAAGGATGGGGGTACAGTAGCCACAAGGACGTCAAGAGATAAGTGGGGGTAATTCCCCTCTCTGCATGGGGTAGCGGGAGACTTGAGAAGCAGGTGTTTGCACGGGGGATGGGTGGATGGGGGTCCAAACTCTGCCACCACCGACTACACTCCCCCATCCCGGTCCCTATAGAACGATACAGAGCAGACAATACGAATGGGATCATCATGGGTCACGAACCCAGGGAAGATGGGGTCAATGGGTGATTTAGAAACCTTCGTGGTTAAGACATATTTACGAGAGGAACTGGTCATGGGGGATATGAAGATGGTGTGTATATATATATATATATATATATATATATATATATGTATATATATATATATATATATATATATATATATATATATATATATATATATATATATATATATATATATTATCCCTGGGGATAGGGGATTAAGAATACTTCCCACGTATTCCCTGCGTGTCGTAGAAGGCGACTAAAAGGGGAGGGAGCGGGGGGCTGGAAATCCTCCCCTCTCTTTTTTTTTTTTTTTTTTTTTTTTTTTTTTTTTTTTCAAAAGAAGGAACAGAGAATTGGGCCAGGTGAGGGTATTCCCTCAAAGGCCCAGTCCTCTGTTCTTAACGCTACCTCGCTAATGCGGGAAATGGCGAATAGTTTGAAAGAAGAAAAAGAAGAATATATATATATATATAGATAGATAGATAGATAGATAGATAGATAAGAGAACAATGTACAGTAGATAAAGATTAGATAATGAGAATGGGAAACTGAAAAATAAGGGGTAACCTTTTTTTTTTTTTTGTTTCTACCAACAAGTGTTAATTAAAGACAGGTAGATGGGTAATGGGCGGTAAGCAAGCAAAAAAACAGGGGGGTGGGGGTGGAAGAATGGCGTTTTTGTCTCATATCTAGATCAAAAACTAATTCATAAAGAATTTCAAATTGTAGATGATTAAAGAGCAGTAAGGAAAATAAAAGTATTATGAAAAAGAAATAATGCTAATAAAAGACTTACTGTCTGTAATAGAATTCAGAGTATACGAGGGAGGGAACACATGACATTTACGTAGATGGAAAATAAGGCGAAAATGTAAACGTGTATGACTGTAAATGAGCGTATGTTTGGTGCATTGAAATAGTTCAGAACACATAATTCTACATAACTCTGAGCGATATATTTCGGGAAAATATCCACAAGTAATATAGACTGATATAGATAGACGCCGATCCAGTGTTTCATGTGGACAGGAGATAAATATGGTCCACGGAGTCAATTGGGGTGATACATTGTGGAGGAAGCGGTTCAGAAAACGTAATTGATTCCCCCACAGGAGATTAAGGCCAACTGGATGAGCTATTAATAGAAGGCAAGGAGGGACTCCCATATTTCATGATATGGAAATAAAACTGTTGGGAGAACATCCGGGTGGTGTAATTATCAGTTGTCGTAATAGTGATGATTACACCAATTATCGGGAGGAAAAACAGATTACCGGGTTCCATTTAAATGGGGGTCTTGTTATTTGTGTAGTAGCCGTGTGCCTGTTAACCCTTAATCCGTTTTCTCTACCGTTGATTTTATTTCTGCTTCTCCGTACCGATTATCCGGACCCCGTTATGTCCGCCCGTCTTAAACACGGATCAGGAACCCGTTTATCCGCCCCCCGTAATGTAAGCCTCTTAATATCCAGGCTCGTATCATTCTCGTCGTCCCGTATAACCGTGTGTTGTGTGTGTGTACGGCGAGGGTTGTAACCAGTATTTATGATCCGTGCCTTTTATCCGGGGTGGGGGAGCTGTGAGCTTCCCCCATCTTCCAGAACATTCTGTTTGTGTGGTTGGTTTGATGGCCGATATACCAAACCCCGTTTGTTAGTCTTGTTTTTAGTTGTTTAGAGATCTTTACTGGATGCTTTTTTTTTTGAGCTATTTTTCGTATAATATATTCCCGTGTTAAGGAAGTTGATTACCCAAGAGTAAGATATACTTAGTCGTGGTTTTAAAGAAGAGTGACGAGTGTTCGTATGATGGAATGTCCAGGAATATTTTAGTGGTACGTAACTCTGGGTATGTCGTACTTTCGTGTGTGTGTGAGTGTGTGTGTGTGTGTGTGTGTGTGTGTGTGTGTGTGTGTGTTAATTTGTAATATACTCCAATTTGATGTGGTCTTTGGTGGGGTTAAGGGGAGAGAGTTTTGCAATTGTGTTTCCGCGTCTCTATCACCTTGTGTATGTGTACCACGTCTTTACTCATTCTTATGTACACACACACACACACACACACACACACACACACACACACACACACAGTTAAGTACCCATTGATCGACCACCCCTGAGGGGAGAATGAACAGCTAGGTTGGCTGTAAGCTGACTGCCTCGCCCGGGGATTCGAACCCGGGTGTACTATGCCACTTACGATGCCTGGCTTGTGACAGTTGCCGCTGACGATCGTAACGTACGCGCGTGTTGAACCTTGTTACTTGTGGTTCTCAACCTCCTCAGCCTTGTGGCTTGTGGTTCTCAACCTCCTCAGCCTTATGGCTTGTGGTCCTCAACCTCCTCAGCCTTGTGGCTTGTGGTTCTCAACCTCCTCAACCTTATGGCTTGTGGTTCTCAGCCTTGTGGCTTGTGGTTCTCAACCTCCTCAGCCTTATGGCTTGTGGTTCTCAACCTCCTCAGCCTTATGGCTTGTGGTTCTCAACCTCCTCAGCCTTGTGGCTTGTGGTTCTTGGTACTTCTCTGTCCTGTGAGGAGAATCGGACGGACTGAAACCCCAGACCGCATGAATTAGAAACCTAATATGCTTGAACTAGAAACCGGGATAATTACTTCGGCCGCTATCTGCATAAACGAGAAGCAAAGCTCTTGAACTAGAAACCTCAGTAAGAACTTAGGACTCGCTCTGTATTTACTAGAAACCTAACGTTAATATATTGATATTTTATCATGAAATTGTTCATTCTTGCCTCAAATTGGTCCCCATTGGCTTATTGTATGTGATAGATTGATATATTTGTTTGTAGGCACAGACTCCAGATAATTGGTCAAAAGTATGGGTATGTAAGGATGGAAATAGGTGAGGACACTTGGTGGTTGCAGTGTATTTCGTCCAAAGACGTATTGTATGACATCACAGTTTTCTGTTGGTTCAGGACGACTCATACCGTTAACGGGAATTGGGCTCTGCAATCTAAGAATGTCAATACGTGAGAAGATATGATTTTGATGGTTCACGGTCTTTCTCAGTTGGTGTTGCAGGTCTGGTTGGTGTTAATATGATGAGGCGAGTGTGTTGTTAGAAATAGTTATAGTATGCTCTTACAAATAGGCCAGTATGCCGTCACAAATTGGCTCGTTTACCGTCTTCGAAATAGTTCTTTTGTGTTGGTAGACTAAAACTCTTTTATTGGTAGAGTTTAGACCTCTATGCTCTGAAGAAATAGGGTACTACGCTCTTGCAGTTGGGTTAGTGTGCTCATAGAAATAGGCAGTCGTTTGAAATTGGTCTGTATGCTTTTTGAAACGAGCTACTGTGTTTACTGTTGGGCATCGTTGATCATTGTTGGAGTAGCTGAGCGGACTCCTTTTTGTTAGAAATTGGCCAGCATTCTTTCGGAAATTGGCCGGGATTCTGTTAGAAATTGGACAAAATAAGGTCGGAAATGCGTCCTGACCTAATTGTAAATGGGCGTTAAACGCTGATCCGGTGATGGTTGAGGGTGATATTCACGGAGACTAAATGAAAGTCGCTTTTGGATATGCCTTGCGTTCCTGGGCGGCGGAGGAAAAACTCTCCTCGTGTATTTCTCATAATGCGTCAGACACGTCACGTTTTCTAGCGAACACAAGTGTGTGGGGAGAACACTTAAAGACTATGCGAAATCTATACAACTCTAACTCGACATATATATATATATATATATATATATATATATATATATATATATATATATATATATATATATATATATATATATATAATGGATTTAGGAGTATAGGCAATGGAATTAAAGGCCGGGTGTAGGACAATGGCATTCATGGTGTGTTGATTAGATTAGAGTCGCTGCTTCCGCTGGGGAACGGTTGGCGTGGCAGCCAATCCCAGGGGCGCTCCGCCTCAACTGCTGCTCCTGCTGCTGCTGCTGCTGCTGCCTCTGCGGAAACTATTTAGTGTAGTTACTCGAAACGGCTTCCCTCCTCGCCACTCTATTTTCTTTGTAGAGTTAATGGTGAAAGTAAGTTTTTTCTTCTAAATTTTTTTTCCACTTAGCATCGTGTGTAAAGTTGACTGCTGTAAGTGTTGGGTTAGGTTATTGGTAAATGTTGTTTTATGAACATGGAGACCCCGTGTATATATATATATATATATATATATATATATATATATATATATATATTTTTTTTTTATATATATATTATTTATTATACTTTATAGCCCTCTCCCGCGTGAGCGAGGTAGCGCAAGGAAACAGACGAAGAATGGCCCAACCCACACACATACACATGTATATACATAAACTCCCACGCACATACATATACATATATACATTTCAACGTATGCATACATATACGTAAACAGATATATACATATACACACATGTACATATTCATACTTGCTGCCTTCATTCATTCTCGTCGCCTCCCAGCCACACATGAAATAGCATACCCCCACTCCCTTTTTAGCGATGTAGCGCCGGGAAAAGATAAAGAAAAAGGCCACATTCGTTCACACTCAGTCTCTAGCTGTCTTGTGTAATGCAACGAAATCACAGCTCCCTTATCACATCCAGGCCCCACCGACCTTTCCACGGCTCACCCCAGACGCTTCACGTGTCCTGGTTCAGTCCATTGACAGCACGAACAAAGTGCATATGAACGCGCGCTGTCATAGAACATACGGGGAAATGAGATACGATAAGTTCCCAAGTGCACTTTTGTGTAATAGTTACATCATCAGCGGAAACACAAGAAAGACTTGTAAGTCAGTTGATATACAACGAAGAGACGTAGCTTGGACGTTATTTGGTAAACAAGTGACTACCCAACTACATATTTGGGGGGGGGGGAATGCTATATCATGTGTGGCGGGGTGGCGACGGGAATGGATGAAGGCAGCAAGTATGAATATGTACATGTGTATGTATGTATGTATGTATGTATGTATACGTTGAAATGTATATGTACGTATATGTGCGTGTGTGGGCGTTTATGTATTTACATGTGTATGTGGGTGGGTTGGGCCACACCTATTGTGTTTCTTTGCGCTACCTCGCTAACGCGGGGAACGGCGAATATATATATATATATATATATATATATATATATATATATATATATATATATATATATATATATATATATATATATTGGAAGTGAGTCAGTTGTTGTTCGCTGATGATACAGCGCTGGTGGCTGATTCATGTGAGAAACTGCAGAAGCTGGTGACTGAGTTTGGAAAAGTGTGTGGAAGAAGAAAGTTAAGAGTAAATGTGAATAAGAGCAAGGTTATTAGGTACAGTAGGGTTGAGGGTCAAGTCAATTGGGAAGTGAGTTTGAATGGAGAAAAACTGGAGGAAGTGAAGTGTTTTAGATATCTGGGAGTGGATCTGGCAGCGGATGGAACCATGGAAGCGGAGGTGGATCATAGGGTGGGGGAGGGGGCGAAAATCCTGGGGGCCTTGAAGAATGTGTGGAAGTCGAGAACATTATCTCGGAAAGCAAAAATGGGTATGTTTGAAGGAATAGTGGTTCCAACAATGTTGTATGGTTGCGAGGCGTGGGCTATGGATAGAGTTGTGCGCAGGAGGATGGATGTGCTGGAGATGAGATGTTTGAGGACAATGTGTGGTGTGAGGTGGTTTGATCGAGTGAGCAACGTAAGGGTAAGAGAGATGTGTGGAAATAAAAAGAGCGTGGTTGAGAGAGCAGAAGAGGGTGTTTTGAAGTGGTTTGGGCATATGGAGAGGATGAGTGAGGAAAGATTGACCAAGAGGATATATGTGTCGGAGGTGGAGGGAATAAGGAGAAGAGGGAGACCAAATTGGAGGTGGAAAGATGGAGTGAAAAAGATTTTGTGTGATCGGGGCCTGAACATGCAGGAGGGTGAAAGGAGGGCAAGGAATAGAGTGAATTGGAGCGATGTGGTATACCGGGGTTGACGTGCTGTCAGTGGATTGAATCAAGGCATGTGAAGCGTCTGGGGTAAACCATGGAAAGCTGTGTAGGTATGTATATTTGCGTGTGTGGGCGTATGTATATACATGTGTATGGGGGGGGGGGGTTGGGCCATTTCTTTCGTCTGTTTCCTTGCGCTACCTCGCAAACGCGGGAGACAGCGACAAAGTATAATAAAAAAAAAAAAAATATATATATATATATATATATATATATATATATATAATGTATTTATTGACTCTGATCGTGGATGAGGCAATAATTAAGTGTGAGGTAGACCAGATGTGACGTCGGTTCTGACATAACCATGTCGTGTCGTGTGTGGTGGCCCGGGGGACACTGTGGCAGACTGGGCCGCAGCTGCCTGGCCGGCCGCGCACGTTGCCTCAACAGGGAAATTAACCGCTGGTGATTGTGTTATTTTCCACGTGTCTAGGGAGGAGGGGCAGGTGTACGGTTCTGCCGTTTTCTTCAGCTGACCGGTATTTTCATCGTTGACTGTAGGGAGTCTGGTGCTCACTTCCCTCCGTTTTCTCTTCCTCGCCATTAGTTTCAGCCTGGCTCCGGCAAGCCGTTTTCCTCACGTGATCACATTTTCCGCCCAACTTACCGCTGCTGTTCTGTTCATTATTTACCTCCCTCCCTGCACCCGCTTATCATCGGACGTTATCGACGTTTCCCCCCACGGCGACGGAGGAGGAGGAGGAGGAGGTTTGTGAGGAGATAAAGATGAATAAATGATTTATTTAATTTTCGCTTAAAGAATGGGATGATTCAGCGCGGGTCAGACGGGACCTCACCCCTCCCCCTTCACATTAGCATGGTCCAGGTTGAGAACAGCAGTCGAGTATATGGGTAAGGAAAGATCTACAAGGCTGTTCTTGTCCACCATCCTTAGCAGGTTCAGGGGGCCAAAGCTGTGATCAGCTTAACCCTGGCCCGCAGCGCTTATAGTAAGCGGTAAGGAGCTGATAAAGGAGGTCCAGAGGAGGGGCGACAGTGATGGTGCGAGAAATGAGAGAGAGAGAGAGAGAGAGAGAGAGAGAGAGAGAGAGAGAGAGAGAGAGAGAGACGTGTTGCATGGCGGAAATAATCGTTGATGTGCTACACTATCGAAGAGAGAAGAGTCACGGGAGACTTGATCACGGTTAAAGTACCAGTTCGGTGACCTGGACAGTGAACGGTTCTCCTAACGATGTGTCCCTTACGTGACGCTGAGGAAGATGAGAGTGGTAGACGAATGTTGATATTTATACATAAGGTCAGGTTGTATGATAGAGAAGGTTCAAGAGATGGTGGAGGGACACGAGTGTAGAACACTCTCCCCGTACAGTACAAATAGGTAAACACACACTCTCTCTCTCTCTCTCTCTCTCTCTCTCTCTCTCTCTCTCTCTCTCTCTCTCTCTCTCTCTCTCTCTCTCTCTGCCTGGCTGTAGAGAATCAGTATTACCCACTAAACAAGACGTGCTTTACCTCTGCCCTTTGCCGAAGTCTTGTTATGGGTACACGTATGTAGGTACAGACTCTCTCTCTCTCTCTCTCTCTCTCTCTCTCTCTCTCTCTCTCTCCAACATAGTGTCAATACAAGCCAAAGCCAAGTCAAACATTTCACGTCGTAATAAATGTTGTTTATTCCCCCCCTCCCCCCTCCCCTTCCTCCCATTTTCTTTTACAGAACTCCTGAACGTTTTCTTGTCAAACGTAAACATCCCCCCCTGGAGAAAGAGCAGTGTCCCTGCGGCTTCGTTTTTCGTGTGTTAAATATTTGCTTAGGCGTCTTAGGCGAGGGGGGGAGGTATTGTACGTTCCCGTCCGTGGGGGAGGTTGTGATGACACCACACTGTGACCACCTGAGACCATAACCCCAGAGATTAGCCCACGTTGATCGTAGCTCAAAGGCTAGCTCCCCTTAGACCGCACCCCTCAGAGATTTAACCCTCTTAGAATGTGCACCCCAGAGGTTTTTCGTCGTATACCCTACCCCAGAAATCACCCCCCCCCCCTTAGATTGTATCCCAGAGATTTGTAATTGTCGTCCGTTCCCCCCAGAAACTAGCTACTGCGGACCTTACCCGTAGAGACTAGCCCCCAAAGACCATAGGTCAGACACTAGTCCTCATACACTATACCCCCAGAGAGTATCATCCCTGTGGGTCTGTATTTCATAGCATGATAAAACTCATGAATTGAAGTCTCTCCGTCTGTTACGTGTAGCACAGACGGGAGAGAGAGCGGCGCGTGGCGGACCATGAAAGGTGTGGTTCTTGATTTGTATTGTCTGTTAAGTGGGATGAAAGTGACGAACTGCTGAAAAAATTGTGATATGGGTAGAAACCCTGTAACTCTAGCGAGGCCCCGAAACTGCACCGTTCTGCGTGGTAACTGTTCCAAACATTTCGGGCCAGCCGGAGGTGTACAGAGTTTGGACTCACTACATGAATGTCTACAAGGTGTTACAGCCCTGATCGGCCAGGCCACAGTGCGTACGTTGAAGGACCTTGCATTAGTTAAGTGTGATGACCTCACCTTCAGTGAACATCACGGAACTGACTTTGTCGTGTCCAAGAAAAAAAAATGGCAGGCTGGATTTTACGAACCGTCAGGACGAGAGAAAACGAGTAACGTCACTTAAAAAGGTACACTGCTCCGGACTTGATGAGGCCATACAAGCAGCTGTCTGTTCCCTAGTGGAATATTGTTTGGTGCTAACGCTACCACCACTACCACCCTTCACGCGTTAGGAACCACGCATAATACCTCACACATTGCCAAGGATCTGAAATACTGGGCACGACTGAGAGCACTCACGCCGTGTTGTCAAGGGAGCACACGGGAGGGGAGGGAGATGGATTCCATGATTTTACACTTCGAAAATCCTGGAAGACGTGGCTTCGTTTTCATGTTGGTGGGACAGGCAGGTGAAATTTTTACCACTGGAATCGAAAAGTGTTATTCTTACCATACCATCCACCACCCAGAATTGCTTGACGAGTTGCTTACAGTCATTAGAAACTGCTTGATGAATTGCTTACAGTCATTAGAAACAACGGGAATTACAATAGGCATTTTTTTTAGGGGATTGGTGCCTACAGCATTAGTACCAGAGCAGCCAGGAGCTGTGGTGTGCGTAGGGTGAGGTAAGGTCCCAGACCCAGCTGTGGGGGGTAGAAGACCTCGTGAGGTTTACCTTAGGTCGTAAACCCACCTGATCCTACACCAGTACACTCGGGGAAGACTACTCCTGGAAAATAGCCCCAGAGTCTACCCCCTGTCTCATCCCCGTACATTACCCCCTTCAAATTACCCCGGGAGATTCCGTCTCTTTAAGGACACGCACCCACTTCCTCCCCCTCCTCCCCTGCCGATCCTGGGATGTCGGATGGCGGGATTTACCCGATGATGAGGGATGACCTGGTAAGGTGTGTGTGTGTGTGTGTGTGTGTGTGTGTGTGTGTGTGTGTGTGTGCGCCAGGCAGTGGTGTTGTGAGGCCAGCACGGAACCTTGAGGGTGAGGGGGGAGAGGTTACCTCATTCAGATTTACCCCGCACGTTCACTCGGCCATGTATACATCGTGTTTTTACACCTCGCACGTGTCAACCCCCGCGCGTGTGTACCTATGGACGTGTATGTACCCGCACGCGCGTGTACCCATCTCGGGTACGCTTGTGTGTGATGTAACCCAGACATGCGTAACTCTTATTTGCATACCCCGTGTGTGTGTGTGTGTGTGTGTGTGTGTGTACCCATGTAGCGTAGGTTTGTGCGCACATAGCGATGTACGTTTCCTTGCTGTACAACTTCAGGGGCACTGTACCTATGTACGCATGATTACTATGATTAAGAGTAAAGTACACACACACACACACACACACACACACACACACACACACACACACACACACACACACACACACACACACATTTTAGGCACTGGTTATACCTTGATCCGTAGATCTGTGTACTCGACGTTGATATTGAGCTGTGTACTAGACCTTGATACATACATACATACTACATCTGTGTACTTGATCTATCATATATCTTGGTCTTGATGAATAGCTCTTTGTACTTGTCCTTGAAACATTGATCTGTGCACCTGACCTTGATCCATAGGTCTGTGTACTTGACCTTGATCCATATAGGTCTGTGTACTTGACCTGTACACATGGACCTGTGTACTGAATCATATCAGTTTGTTTATGAGTGAAAACGGTTGCGCATTGAAAATCTATTTGGGTATGATATGTCCTTTGAAGAACTACACAAGGCACAGTGTATGGTTGTATCTGCCCAAGGCATTGTATATCACTGTATGCCTGAGGTACAGTATGTTGCTGTATCACCGATGTATCATATATCGCTGTATCCAAGTCGTAATGCCACATGTTATGTATTGCGTAGTGTGTGTGTTATATTTTGGCTCGTAGTGCTGCTAGCTCCTCATACGGTGTGGTGATTTCAAACCACTTCGACCATGTTACTACAAACCTGTCGGACCTCCGGCTAACTGCACCGCTTTGTGTTTGAAAATCTCAGTTTTAGACCCTTGGCTGTGAGGGTACGAACCCTCGGCTGTAAATGGCCTGGGATGGTCTTTGACCTGAGGATATAAAACATCCAGGCTATCATACCCAAGGGTCGTACAAGCTTGCTCAAGGGTCGTACAAGCTTGCTCAAGGGTCGTATCCTCGTGCTCAAGGGCCGTGGACTCGTCTCTCAAGGGTTTTGCAGTTGTATAATACTCTGGATAGAGATAAATATAAGTGTTTGTATTTTTTAGTAGTCGACCTTATTTGTTTTTTGTGTAAGACTGTCGGACCTTGCTTGGTCCGATACGGGCCTTTGCCTACTGATGGCCCGTCGTGGACCTGGGAGAAGCAAAACCATGTCATGATGGTGACCATCTTGTATGGAAGGTAGGATGATGACTTGAGAAAAATATTACACGAAAGGTTACCTTCGGCTCCTCTGGTGTTAGCGGAAGAGGAAGAGGGCGAAGAAGAGAAAGAAGATTCCACATCTTCAGTCTTCGAGGAGAGGAGGATGTATCACAACGGCCAGTACTCGTGTGGCTAGTCTCCACACATAAGCTGTGGGAAGCAGCCAGGTCCAAGGGGCTGGGACACACGAAGACAGCTCAGAAGGGCAGTGGGCGAAATGATACCTGGAGAACAGAGAGGGAACCATCATTGTGGGGGATGGAGAGTGTTGGTTGGAGAGAGGTGATGACACGAGAGTTGGTGATGCAGAGGGCATTGAATTCCACTGTGTCTGGAAAGAGGTGGAGGAAGAGCCACCCCAGATATCTGAGGTGTACCTCATACCGGGATGAATGAGGCAAGTGTAAATGTGGAATGACTAACTCCTCGCGAGAAATAGCTTCAATCTTACGATGTTCGTTAATTCGGGTTTCCAAGATAGACGGGAAGATGATGGTTATGCCCAACATGTGTTTATGTTGTCACAGGGATGGAGTGTAGTGTTTGGAAAGCAAAGAAGTTGTCGCGTTTTTTTTTTTTTTTTTCCTACTGTTTCCCGTCTCCAAGTTGATATTACGAAATAGACTTACCTTTAGATTATATTTGCCAGCGACTTACCTTTCGATTATATTTTCCAGCGACTTACCGTTAGGTTATATTTGCCAGCGACTTACCTTTAGGTTACATTTGCCAGCGACTTACCTTTCGATTATATTTTCCAGCGACTTACCGTTAGGTTATATTTGCCAGCGACTTACCTTTAGGTTATATTTGCCAGCATACGATAACATAGAAATATAGTCGTATTCCTTTTAACCTACGATGGGAATTGACGCCAACACGGCGTACCGTTCGTGTGGCTCATGGCTCACATCAACGGTGGTACACGAGAGTCGTCTGGATGGTACACGTACCGTGGGATGCGCGCGTACCATCGGTTAGCAGACGCAGGTTTATAGAGTAGTAGTTTTGTGCGGTAAGGACCCACTCGGTGTGTATTGCACTGCGTTGCGAGTGCATGTTGAGTGAGAGCTGCTTTATGATACATCGCATACATTATGCATGATGTATGTTGAAGAGGTGTTCGTTGTATATATATCGGATGGACCGAGTTTTATGTATTGTAAAGATTATTAGTTATATATATATAAGGCTCAGTCTTCTGTTCTTGACGCTACCTCGCATGCACATATTCATACTTGCTTGCCTTCATCCATTCCTGGCACTACCCCACCCCCATAGGAAACCATCGCTACCCCCTGCTTCAGCGAGGTAGCGCCAGGAAAGAATGTAGTTAACCTCATTTGTACTGTATATGTAAGAAAAAAAAATGCTTTAAAAGGTGTGTTCGTGTTTGGGGGGGGGGGGGGGGGAGGTGTCCCCCTTCATCAGTAAGGGGTAAGTAGGAGGAACGTTACCCCTTCCTCCCCTGTGGGTGTGGTGGTGAGGGAGGTAAGGTGGTGCCGGGTCTGAGGTGTGGGGCCTGGTTGAGCCTCGGCCACCACAGCAGCACGAGGGGCGTATCCCGCTGCTGGAACATTCGATGCAGCACCGGCTGTCGTCACAAGCTGTGCTGCTTGTCGTGCCGTCCTTAACACAGCTGCTGCCTCGTGAGGCTGCCATGCTTCCTTGTCATTCTGGTGTGTGCATCAGTTTGCTGCATCCGTCCCTGGTTGCTGTTGCTGCGTGTGTAACGCAGTTTGTTTATGTCCCTCCGGCATTAACTCTGCTGGAGGTTTCCAGACTTGATCGTCGTGCTCCGGGCCGTGTTAAAGGGTCATACGGTTGTGCCTGGTGATCGTACCGTCGTGGTGATGGGTCGTACCGTCGTGTTCAAGGGGTAGTGCCGTCGTGCTCAAGGGATAGTACCATCGTGTTCAAGGGCTAGTACCGTCGTGCTCAAGGGGTAGTACCGTCATGTTCAAGGGGTCTTACCGTCGTGCTCAAGGGTTCAGTATTCACAGTGACGAGAGACGCTTATTTGACTTCGCGTCGTTGAGGACCAAGATGGCGGCCGTTCGCCTACCCCGTCTGCCAACCGCAAAGTATTTTGATGAGTTATCCTCCCCCACCTTCCCATCCTTCTTCATGGGAGGGGTTCTGGGGCACTCGTTTCGGACTCAGCGTTTTAACGTGAATTATTGAAGCGCCTTGAGTGCTTGTGTCGCTTGCCGAGCATATTTCATGGAGTGTTTGGCAGGGTTTTAATGGACGCCATGCTTGCGCTAAGGTTTACCTGGCGTTTGATGGGCTCAAGGGGCTCCCGCTCTGACCTTGTCTCCCCCCCCCATCCTCTCCCTCCGGCTGGCCTCCCGAGCTCTCTCCCGCTTCCCTGCCTCCCGTCCTGGTTTTTTTTTTTTTTTTTTTTTTTTTTTTTTTTTTGCCTACTCCTGTAATCAGAGCTCTCTCTCTCTCTCTCTCTCTCTCTCTCTCTCTCTCTCTCTCTCTCTCTCTCTCTCTCTCTCTCTCCACTTTCACCATTTTCGCACGGATTTTTGTACTTCCTATCGGTATTTCCGTTTCTCTCCTTTTTTATTTACATTTCATTCCAGTTTCTCATCATATTTCTTCATTTTTCTGATTTCTTCTTTCTGATATTGGGAGGTACAATTTTCGTTTGACTTCATTACGCTCTGACGTCTCTCTCTCTCTCTCTCTCTTTCTCTCTCTCTCTCTCTCTCTCTCTCTCTCTCTCTCTCTCTCTCTCTCTTAACAATATGTATTCACCTAAGTCCTCGCCACATAGAGTCACGGGGTGTTATGGAGGAACGTCCGGTCATGCACGATAGAACGCCGAGTCCGAAGCGAGTGCCTCAGAACCCCTCCCATGAAGACGAAGGAGGAGGGAGCTGACATCAAGATACTTGGCACAACGCGGAGGAGAGCGGGTGGTCAGACGGGTTGGGCGGCACAACGCGGAGGAGAGCGGGTGGTCAGACGGGTTGGGCGGCACAACGCGGAGGAGAGCGGATGGTCAGACGGGTTGGGCGGCACAACGCGGAGGAGAGCGGGTAGTCAGACGGGTTAGGCAGCACAACGCGGAGGAGAGCGGGTGGTCAGACGGGTTGGGCGGCACAACGCGGAGGAGAGCGGGTAGTCAGACGGGTTGGGCAGCACAACGCGGAGGAGAGCGGGTGGTCAGACGGGTTGGGCGGCACAACGCGGAGGAGAGCGGGTGGTCAGACGGGTTGGGCGGCACAACGCGGAGGAGAGCGGGTGGTCAGACGGGTTGGGCGGCACAACGCGGAGGAGAGCGGGTGGTCAGACGGGTTGGGCGGCACAACGCTGAGGAGAGCGGGTGGTCAGACGGGTTGGGCGGCTGGCAGCCATCTTTGTCTTCATCATCATGGAGGACTGCGTTATCTCCTTCAGGGTCTTGGGAGTGACTAGAAACCTCCAGTGCTACAGTGTAGGGGCCTTCTGGCGCAGGCATGGAGAATCTAGGTCTCCTCCAGCAGAGCCAGAGTCTGGGAGTATTCTCGAACCTCCGGCAGGGATGCAGCGGGCTTCTTGCTCTAGCCTGGAGGCGTTGGTTACCTCCAGGGTTGGCGGGGAGGGGGTGTGTGTTGGGTCGTGGTGGGTGGGTACCTTCAACGCTGACATGACGTAGGTTGTGGCTAACACGGAGTTCGCGAGCACCGTCAGCACTGACGAGGGAGAAGGGAAAGTATGAATATTTTCCCAGGAAACTCTGAGTCAGGAAGTTTCCAGCATGTCCTGACCGGGAAATAAGTAGATAAATCAATAAAGATTTGAATTGATTGCTCTCTCTGTGAACTATGTGCGACATTGCGAGAAATTCGGAAGGAAATGGTATAAGAAGGTTATGGGGGAGTACTTCGAACGATCCCCCCCAAGCCATGAGGGCTGCTGCTGCAGGTGGTTCTTCGGGCTATTGTCTGTAAGTATCGTCGAGGGAGGTAGAGGGCCGAGCTCTGACGATAGATAGACGTTTAAGGATTTCGGAGGATTGTCGATAGTCTGAGACGAAGACCCTAATTGTAGGCGATATCGGGAGATGGAGATGCTAAGGCTGGCGATATATACTGAAGACGTAAGAGGGTGTCGCTCTGACGCTGACGATATATGAAGACGAGGGAGAGGCTGAGATATCGTGTCGCCTGACTCTGCCGATATGTATAGACGGCACCATGTCGGGGGATGGCGATATCTGCTGACTGGCTGGCGATATAGCGAGTTGGCCCACGTCAGGGTGAAGTAGGTGAATAACCCCGGTCGAAACGCCTGCGTTCGTCTGTCCATCATGTGGATACGCCTATTAGGATGCATGCTCGTAACGAGGTACCGTGTATACTGCCTGGTTAATGCTTGTTTGAAATGCATGGTGACGATGTCGTCGAGTGATGATGGTTGTAACGATGAAGGTATGGGAGATGGTAAGTAAAGGTATGGTGATAAGGAAATGGAGATGACCCTGGTAACTAAAACATGGGGATGGGCCGAGTAGGTATTACATGGTGATGGGCCGGGTAATGAGGGTATGGGATGGGCCTGGTAATTAGGACATGGGGTTGGGCCTGGTAATTAGGACCTGGGGATGGGCCTGGTAGTTAGGACCTGGGGATGGGCCTGGTAGTTAGGACATGGGAATGGGCCTAGTAATTAGGACTTGAAGATACATCTAGTAATTAGGACATGGGGAATGGGCATTGGTAATTAATATAAGGTAACGGGCATAGCGCAGTAATTACACGAGCAGATTTTTAAGTTATGTTCCAATTGTAATGATGATAAACCACATTAAGATCATAACGAGGCAAGTGTTGCTGAACTATATTGCATTCAAGAATAACCCTTACTGCAGCGCGTCACAATGTGCGAGGTGGTTAAATGGTCGTTATCTAGTTATCATCCTGCTGTCTGTAATTACGCCGTCATTACGCTTTCATTGCCATCATTACGGCGATAAACAAGTTAGTTCCTTTGGCAACTGTTTAATTCCTTGCGCTAATTTATCACTGGATTTACCGACTTGTGTTATTGTAGAGAAGGAGGTGTTGTTGTTGTTGTTGTTGTTGTAACAGAAACTGCAACACGTATGTGATCCTGACCTGCAAATTGTGAATATTGATTTCCTTTGGAAGATTTGACTTAGCTCAGTGGTAGCTTGTGGATGCGTGTGTGTGTGTGTGTGTGTGTGTGTGTGTGTCGGGGTGGGAGGGGGGGATGAATGAGCTCTTAACAGTCTTTTGTTTCACGACGGTAAGTCGGATGTGATTTTCTCTTTTAGTCTATTGTTTATGCCTCTTTAACGTGTTTATCTTGTTCTTCATTTCGTATTGATAGATTAAGAAAGGTTTATGAACAAAGCGTTTTTATTTCAGTTGATATCAAAGGCGTAAGTCGAAGTTTGTAAAGATTTTTTTTTCGTGGTTATGAAAGGCCACTCTCAGCGCATGCGCGCCATGTAGAGAGAGAATCTGAATCACTCGCGAGAGGATAACTTCGCGGCTTCCCGTTCTTCGTTTTCCATCTCCCACCCGTGGGTTAGGTCGAAGAAAGGGTGGGGGGGGGGGGGGGCGATCTGGAACGGGACAGTGGCTCTACGGAGCCACCCGGATGTGTGTTGGGTATTGTGTGAGTGTTGTAACCCAATATATATATATATATATATATATATATATATATATATATATATATATATATATATATATATATATATATATATATATATCGTCTGTTGCGGATGAGAGAGCTTGGGAAGTGAGTCAGTTGTTGTTCGCTGATGATACAGCGCTGGTGGCTGATTCGGGTGAGAAACTGCAGAAGCTGGTGACTGAGTTTGGTAAAGTGTGTAAAAGAAGGAAGCTGAGAGTAAATGTGAATAAGAGCAAGGTTATTAGGTACAGTAGGGTTGAGGGCCAAGTCAATTGGGAGGTAAGTTTGAATGGAGAAAAACTGGAGAAGTGAAATGTTTTAGATATCTGGGAGTGGATTTGGCAGCGGATGGAACCATGGAAGCGAAGTGAGTCACAGAGTGGGGGAGGGGGCGAAGGTTTTGGGAGCATTGAAGAGTGTGTGAAAGGCGAGAACGTTATCTTGGAGAGCAAAAATGGGTATGTTTGAAGGAATAGTGGTTCCAACAATGTTATGTGGTTGAGGCATGGGCTATAGATAGAGTTGTATGGAGGGTGGATATGTTGGAAATGAGGTGTTTGAGGACAATATGTGGTGTGAGAGGTGGTTTGATCAAGTAAGGAAAGGGTAAGAGAGATGTGTGGTAATAAAAAGAGTATGGTTGAGAGAGCAGAAGAGGGCGTGTATTGAAGTGATTTGGTCACATGGAAAGAATGAGTGAGGAAAGATTGACAGAGAGGATATATGTGTCAGTTCTCGTCTGTCTGGTATTTTAATGGGCAGAAGCAACAAGGATCCTTGTTTAAGTTGAATTTTCAAAAAAGAAAATGTCCGCGAAACTATAACACTCTAGCACGAGGAAAGTATTCGAATAATCTAAATTCCCAAGCGAAGGCAAGATATGCTGGATGAAAGTGTGGAGAATGACGATCATGCAAGATAAGTTCTGTGTCGATGTCATCATGTTACCCGACGCTGTGCATCCGGACATGATAAATGACCTTGTATTGTGGACCCATGTGTTTATTCCGCGGAAGAGTCGAAAGTTGATAAATCCCTGGAAGCGTGTTGTGTATATCATGTGAGTATCGGAGCTGTGATGATACAGACGATAAACTCTGATGCAGGAGGTCGACGTACAACCAGCGGTTGTGAGCACGCGGAAAAAAAATAGTGACATTATTTTGACTAATCGTATGGGTGGTGTAGGTTAGACCCACAGCTATTTAGCGTATTGTTTGTTCATACCGAAGCAGCGGTGAGGTTGAGAAACAGATCCGAAATCACACTCCTTACCTGAAGCAGAAAGTGGCAATATTAAAGAGAAAGATGTTCAAGAAATAAGCTTTTCCTCTGCCAGAAGCTAAAAAATAAAAAAAAAAAAAACCTGGATCGCGTAAAGTCAGTGTGTTCTGTCCTCCAAAGTCCATAACAGGTGGATAAGTTAGTGGTGGTGTGTGTGCCGCCAACGCCAGGTGTACTCACAGCATGTTCTTCAGCGTGACCAAAGAACATGCCAACGTTGTTGAATCAGCAGCTAGGCAACAGGCCGATAGTAAGGATTGCTTTCGTTTTTTCGAGTCGTGCGCGTGACAGCTTGAGAGAGCAACAGCTGTGTCTTAACGTCAACACACAAATCCCACACGCAGTCTTTATTTTTAACATTATTTGCCACCCTAACAAGACACAGGCTTCATTATTCGGTAATGGAGTGGATGGGCAAACACGAACAAACGCAGCAATTCACCATGTTTGTTACTATTCCAGTTATTTAAGTTCTTGGCAGTAAAATGAAGGTCTCCTGTCCGACAAGATGGCTGACTATTGCATTGTGGGTAGGCTCGTGACGTCATAGAAAAACAGTACTGTCCAATCTTCCCGTGGCGACCTGTGTCAGTGAGCGTGATTGGTCAGTTGTTTTAAACTCGCCCTGATTGGTTGAATTTGAAGCGGCCGTTTGCATTCTCGTTAGGCGTAAACAAACCTCTAAGTGTGTAGTAGTGTTGGGAGGTGCACGTGAGAGGTGGGGGGAAGTGTTTGATATGGGCTTTATGGATACCGTGGACGACTACAGCTCCTCACAGGCAGGTGAGTATGATGATGATGTAGGGCGAGTGTGGGCTGTACTGGGGAGCATTAAGCCTTGAGGGTAGTGATCAAGTTGGCCCCGTGATCATGGCGGTGGGACCTTCCCTTCACGACGCTACGATTCTTGAGCATGACGGTACGACCCCTGTGTCCCCAAGCATGACGGTACGACCCATGTATCCCCAAGCATGACGGTATGACCCTTGTGTCCCCAATTATGACGGTACGACCCCTTGCATCCTTGATCTTGACTACGACCCTTGTATCCCCTAGCATGACTGTACGACCCCTCCATCCTTGAGTATAACGGTACGACCCATGTATCCCCTAGCATGACGGTACGACCCCTTGCATCCTTGAGCATGACAGTACAACCTTAGTATCCTTGAGCATGACAGTACGACCCTTGTTTCCTTGAGCATGACGGTACGACCTCTTGCATCCTTGATCGTGACAGTACGACCCTTGTATAATTAATTATACGACCCTTTATTTATGATGTCGTACACCTCATACCCAAGTATCCAGCTGCCGTGCTCAAGGATCGGTGTACCATCTTGATTTTAACATTTTTGTCCTCCATAATGTACGATAGATTAAACGTGAAGGAATTTTTTATTGTGCGTTTTGAGTTTCGTTAGTAACTTTAGAAGACAAGCTACTACATATGGACATTATAGATATGATAGATTTGGTAAATATTGAACATTTGCTGGCTAACAATATTTTTTTTTTTTTTTTTTTAGAACATTGGTACTCGTATTGTTGATATTTTTTTTTTCTTTTGGTAAATACTTTGGTTTTTAGATTTAATGATGGGCTTATTAAAAGATAAAAACATAACTAACGTAATCTAGACACTCTGACCATGCAAACTCGACTATCCAACACCTTAGTCAGTTGTGGTGGGGAGGTGTGTGGCTGAACAGGTACCGGGCAAAATTCGTAACTTCGATAGAATTCTTAAATACTTTTTACCCTTGTCTATTCCTTTTTCCCTTTCGTAATCATCATTATATTTAAGGCCCAGCCTTAATGTGGACTTTTGTCCGTGACTGGAACCTCCAACGTAATAAAAAAAAAGAAAGAAAGAAGAGGAAAAATAAGCGTATTGCATATTGCCCTCAAAAAGTAGGAGCAACAGAGTATATCTGGCAAGGATCATGCCTCGTGGTCACATTTGCTAACGCTGCCTGGAGTAGCTGGGTAAAGCTGAGCGCTTGTACAGATTACGTGTATATCGTTAACAGTTAGTGCGATATGTTATAGTCGCCTTGATACAGAAAGCACTTGATATATCATCTTGCATTATAAAGTGAGTTACGAGGCAGTTACGATACTTTTTATGATAAGTTTGATAATAAAGTGTTGTGTTGTCCTTGCTTCGCTTGGTGCAAGGTAAATACTGTCTAGAAAATTATGATAAGGCTTAGCGAAAAATATCGCTGTTGCCTTTGTTAAGAATTCCAGCAACATCCAACTTTTATTTCGTTTTTGTACAGGACTCTTACGGGTCTTCTGCAAAAGTCTGGATATTTCCTTGTAAAATGAGAGATCAGGTTTGAAAAATGGATGTGTTGGTACGGATCGCTCAGAATCTTGTCCTTAGGGCATAGAAGAGAAACACCTCAGATACATGTCATCTTTTTATTTATTTTATTCTCTACCCCTCTGAGGCATCGCTTGTATAATCTGTAAATTAATTTTGATTCTGTGATTGTAGAATTATAATACTTCAAAACTAAAAATTTGAGTAAATAGAAAAATGATGCCACTGGACCAGAAAAGTTTTGAAATAGGGTCATAAGTTTTAATATTTCAGAAAGTTGAGTGTTCAAGCTCGTGTGTAATATGGAAGTGTACAAATATTCTCTCAAAACGAGTAATGAAAAAATATTTGTAGTTTTATCTACGAGTTGATGTTACTGAAAACAAACATGCCACATTATGAAAACAATTATTATTATTATTATTATTATTATTATTATTATTATTATTATTATTATTAATACTATTATTATTTGTTGTTGTGCAGTTACTGAACGTGACTTCTGCTTCCTTGTAAGAAATGTGAAGAAATTCCAGCACACATAATGGTTTACGTTTTGCATTTCCGTGAAGCTGTGAATGTTGACAGTTGCCATGTCGCTCTTTTAACATGTAAACAATACGTTGGACGGGGCTCTCGCGTTTTCATTGTGTTACGTTCCTTTGTCTGGGTAATCTGTCGGCGTTTTTTGCTGGCGAATTCATCAGCACTTCTGGGTAATCCGGTGGAGACTTGTTGACGAGCGAACTTTTCGGGGAAGAATTCGCTTTTATACACAAGAAGTTTTCATTGGTTATATTGTGATCAGTTCAAGAACTTCATTTATTAATGAAATTGTTCTGTGGGTAATTTTGCTCTGGCGACAGAGAAAAACGGTAGGTGCTACGCGCTAGCGCATCGTAATGGCAAAATCTTTAGTCTCTCTCTCTCTCTCTCTCTCTCTCTCTCTCTCTCTCTCTCTCTCTCTCTCTCTCTCTCTCTCTGTTGGGTTGTACATTCATTAGTGTCTCACAGCAGACTGTTATATCGGCTGAAGTTTTGTGATTTGCCTCTCAACTTCATCTTATCAAATCTCATTTCATTATCGGGTTCAGGTCTCCCACAAATTGAACATTCACTTTCCAAATGTCTGTTAAATAAGTATCTCATTATTTCCCGTCTATACTTTTTTTTTTGTTACGTTTTCTCCTTCCAGTAATATATGAGACTCGATGTTTCAAAACGAGTTTCAATTAGATCTTTTTACCAACAAAATTTAAGTCAGTTGCATTAAATAATACTACGTTAAGAAACCTAATATGTTTGATTGTTTTGGGTGAATTCTTAGATCGGGCCTAAGTTGGTCCTTCGTTGAGGCTTCCGCTCAGAGCAAGTAGTGGTTGGCTGTTACTTTGATATAACTTTATTTCGTGTTTTTGTTGAGATCGAGTAAGGTGAGTGTTCGCAGGCGAGGTACCTTATGTGCTTGTACGTCGCTCGCTTGAGTTGAAAAGTTCGGCTGGAGCGCGCCTGGTTTGGATGCTTGTTGGTAGCATCGGCTCTCTCACTTGACTGCTCTAAGAACACAGTTGTATTGGTGAAGATCTGGTTGAGGCCGCTGGATAAGCTCCAGGTCGGGGAATCATTCATTGGGCACGTAGGTGAAGCTTGTGGTTGGGTAGGCTCATGGTGAGTAACTTAAGATACCATTGGTTGTAGGAGACTCACAGTGAGTACCAGAGGTAGACTCTCATTGAGACCCAGGGTTCCCTTGGGTCGAGAGAGAGAGAGAGAGAGAGAGAGAGAGAGAGAGAGAGAGAGAGAGAGAGAGAGGGAGCTATTGTTGAGTTCTTTAGGGTGATCTTGGATGGAATAGAAGTTGGTTCACACAAATGCATCATCTCGTGCTGCTTAGAACGCTTAAACACGCACGCACACACACACACACACACACACACACACACACACACACACACACACACACACACACACACTCTCTCTCTCTCTCTCTCTCTCTCTCTCTCTCTCTCTCTCTCTCTCTCTCTCTCTCTCTCTCTCTCTCTCTCCAAAGAAAAGCCGTAGAATAAACGTCTTATGATAACCCCAGCTGGTAAAGAGGTTGTGTGGAGTGGGTTATATCATCCATGGGAATATGATGGGCAGAGAGCCTCGTGTAGTACACGTTGTTACAGTTGTCTTCCATGTACCAATGATTGTTTTAGTTATATATTATATCATACTCAGTTTTCTTTAAGGAATAATATGTTCAGTTTTTGAAGTTACGTTATCCAGTGTACATCATATTGTTTTGAGAGTCTTATTATTGTGTTGAAGAAATAGATTTTGTTTATTGAGTGTAAACAAAGTTTAAATATTTTCAATGTTATTAAAATTATGGAATGACATAACATATTTAAGAGAGAAGAGAAAGTGATATGAAGAATTTGTATAGAAACTGGAAGAAGGCCAAGGTCAATGCTTTCTTACAGAATGGCCATAGAGGAAGGATGTGATACAAAGCTGTTTGTAAATGTATAATGTAATCTGTACACACCTCAGTCATTTCAAATAATTATGTTATATAATTGAGGCCAGTATATTTGCCAGAGTTGTTAAGTAAAGTAAGATAGAGAGAGACCTGTGTATCAAGTATAAATTGCATTATTTATGTTACGAGAGAACCATGTTTATTTTTGCTATTATAGATATATCTTTATATGTGTCTGGTATTTTATCAACGTAACAAGAATCAAAAGTAGGTATATAATTACGACCGTCAGCTGTCATGTGTTAGCCAGATGGTAAGGGAACCTGTGTCTAGCCCATATCTCTCTGTTAACAGAAGCTTTTATTTCAGAGTTATGTCTTAATGGGCCTGTGGGCTGATCATATTCCATTGAATGCAAGGGTTGGAGGCAGAACGTAACGGTTCCAGCCTGCCAGCCATGAGCGCCCAATATAAATACGTATGGTGGATGGGTTATGACCGGTCCAAGACCCGGGAAGGATGGGGGAAAGAAAAGGGACCTCCTGGAGGAAAGAAAATGAAAAGAAAACATTGTAGAAAGAAAGGGTTTGAACGAAGGAAGAAAAGACCAGTGTTAGGTATGGGAATAAAGGTGGGAGAGGCGAAGGGATTTGGTGGAGATTTGCGTGAGGGCGTTGGTGGAGTGAGGATGTAAGGAGGAAAGAAGATGAATGAGGGTGGGGTTCTTACAGGAAGACGTGGCAGGGAGAGAGGTTTGGGTTGGTTTGTGTGTGTGAGAGAGAGAGAGGATGGCATCTGTTTATGGGAAACATAGGGTGATGGAGAGGCTGGTGGATGGGTGGAGCGCATTACCAAGTTGGGTCATTAAAGGGTATATATACCCTGGGAGGCTCTGGGATAGGTGCACGTGTGGGAGGACTGTGGGTGGTAGGGTGGTGGTGCCGCACTTTCCTCTCCTCCTGTACTATCACATGGTGATACTTAGACTAAACTAACACATTGCGTAAGTTTTATGTTCTGATTTTCTACTTGGTGTAGTTTCTCTCTCTCTCTCTCTCTCTCTCTCTCTCTCTCTCTCTCTCTCTCTCTCTCTCTCTCTCTCTCTCTCGTCAGTCGTACGCGGTGCGTGGCATTTTATGGCATCGCCCTGGTGGTGTTGGTGGTGGACCCCCGAGGTAATTAGATACCATTATTGGGTCATGATATTGTCGGGAGGGAAGTATGATTCCAATATTCATTGGCCATGCTTTCAGGCTGGGAGAGAAATACGTGACTCCAGTTTTTGTTAAATATTTTTTTTTTTTTCTGGGGATGAAAGAGAACATTAGGGGGAAACGCGGTATGACCCATATAGGGGGAAAAACTAATCCCAGGGACTCTCCGTTCGTGGAGAACTGAGTTTATTTTTTCCTTTAGGTTATTATGGTAATTATTGTTCTTATAGTATATTCTTGTAAGGAAATGGACCGTGACTTGTATGCCATATATATATATATATATATATATATATATATATATATATATATATATATACACTAACCTCCAACAGGCAGAATCGAACCCGGGACCCCTGCGTTGTGGTGATCATAGCATAGCCGGAGTGCTCCCGCCTCCTACACAGGGGTCCCGGGTTCGATCCTGGTTGTTGGAGGTTTTTATGTTACATGGTAGACTGCGTTCATATGCACTATTTACGTATATATATATATATATATATATATATATATATATATATATATATATATATATATATATATATATTATTGTTATTATTATTATCATTATTATTTTGCTTTGTCGCTGTCTACCGCGTTAGCGAGGTAGCGCAAGGAAACAGACGAAAGAATGGCCCAACCCACCCACATACACATGCATATACGTACACCTCCACACACGCAAATATACATACGTATACATCTCAACGTATACATATATATATACACACACAGACATATACATATATACACATGTACATAATTCATACTGTCTGCCTTTATTCCTTCCCATCGCCACCCCGCCACACATGAAATAAAATCCCCTCCCCCCTCATGTGCGCAAGGTAGCGCTAGGAAAAGACAACAAAGGTCACATTCGTTCACACTCAGTCTCTACCTGTCATGTAATAATGTACCGAAACCACAGCTCCCTTTCCACATCCAGGCCCCACACAACTTTCCATGGTTTACCCCAGACGCTTCACATGCCCTGGTTCAATCCAATGCCAGCCCGTCGACCCCGATATACCACATCGTTCCAATTCACTCTATTCCTTGCACGCCTTTCACCCTCCTGCATGTTCAGGCCCCGATCACTCAAAATCTTTTTCACTCCATCTTTACACACACACACACGCGCGCACACACACACACACACACACACACACACACACACACACACACACACACACACACACACACGAGTAAACTTGCTGGCAAAATAAAAACAAGCTCCAAGCTTCCGACTGTATTTCAAGCCATTTTCAGGGGATACAGAGTCAACATGATGACATGTCACCATGTTGACTCTGTATCCTTGAGTAACCTTGGAGCTTCTGAGTTTATCTTTCCAGCGAGTTAATTCGTGTCAGTGGGCCACATGTGTATGTGATTTACTACAGGGAATATTTACATACAGAGTATATAATTTTTACTTTGGAGGCTCCAGTCACGGGCGGAAGTCCACATCATGGCGGGGACGTAATTCTGAATATATAGGAAGCTAAATGAAAGGGAAAGATGAGATAAGGGAAAGTATATATGGATTTTGGAGGTAATGAAATACCTGTCTTTTTACATTGTACCTGGTCATATAGCTTTCGGGAAAGACATGAGGGAGTAAAAAGTTCCAAAGCTTCTTCGAGGTTTAGGGAAAGAAATAGATATCAAAACGGCCCACCTTTGAGGTGACCGGCCTACAGTGTAATGATTTGTCGCAGCAGCTTGACGAGTAAGTATATATATATATATATATATATATATATATATATGTATATATATATATATATATATATATATATATATATATATATATATATATGAGTCATACATACATTAAATAACCTTACCAACCAGTCAACAATACAGTCACCCCCTTTTTTAATAAATTCCACTGCAATACCATCCAAACCTGCTGCCTTGCCGGCTTTCATCTTCCGCAAAGCTTTTACTACCTCTTCTCTGTTTACCAAATCATTTTCCCTAACCCTCTCACTTTGCACACCACCTCGACCAAAACACCCTATATCTGCCACTCTGTCATCAGACACATTCAACAAACCTTCAAAATACTCATTCCATCTCCTTCTCACATCACCACTACTTGTTATCACCTCCCCATTTACGCCCTTCACTGAAGTTCCCATTTGCTCCCTTGTCTTACGCACCCTATTTACCTCCTTCCAGAACATCTTTTTATTCTCCCTAAAATTTACTGATAGTCTCTCACCCCAACTCTCATTTGCCCTTTTTTTCACCTCTTGCACCTTTCTCTTGACCTCCTGTCTCTTTCTTTTATACTTCTCCCACTCAATTGCATTTTTTCCCTGCAAAAATCGTCCAAATGCCTCTCTCTTCTCTTTCACTAATACTCTTACTTCTTCATCCCACCACTCACTACCCTTTCTAAACATACCTACACAGCTTTCCATGGTTTACCCCAGACGCTTCACATGCCCTGATTCAATCCATTGACAGCACGTCAACCCCGGTATACCACATCGATCCAATTCACTCTATTACTTGCCCTCCTTTCACCCTCCTGCATGTTCAGGCCCCGATCACACAAAATCTTTTTTCACTCCATCTTTCCACCTCCAATTTGGTCTCCCACTTCTCCTCGTTCCCTCCACCTCCGACACATATATCCTCTTGGTCAATCTTTCCTCACTCATTCTCTCCATGTGCCCAAACCATTTCAAAACACCCTCTTCTGCTCTCTCAACCACGCTCTTTTTATTTCCACACATCTCTCTTACCCTTACGTTACTTACTTGATCAAACCACCTCACACCACACATTGTCCTCAAACATCTCATTTCCAGCACATCCATCCTCCTGCGCACAACTCTATCCATAGCCCACGCCTCGCAACCATACAACATTGTTGGAACCACTATTCCTTCAAACATACCCATTTTTGCTTTCCGAGATAATGTTCTCGACTTCCACACATTCTTCAAGGCTCGAAGATTTTCGCCCCCTCCCCCACCCTATGATCCACTTCCGCTTCCATGGTTCCATCCGCTGCCAGATCCACTCCCAGATATCTAAAACACTTCACTTCCTCCAGCTTTTCTCCATTCAAACTCACCTCCCAATTGACTTGACCCTCAACCCTACTGTACCTAATAACCTTGCTCTTATTCACATTTACTCTTAACTTTCTTCTTCACACACTTTACCAAACTCAGTCACCAGCTTCTGCAGTTTCTCACATGAATCAGCCACCAGCGCTGTATCATCAGCGAACAACAACTGACTCACTTCCCAAGCTCTCTCATCCCCAACAGACTTCATACTTGCCCCTCTTTCCAAAACTCTTGCATTTACCTCCCTAACAACCCCATCCATAAACAAATTAAACAACCATGGAGACATCACACACCCCTGCCGCAAACCTACATTCACTGAGAACCAATCACTTTCCTCTCTTCCTACACGTACACATGCCTTACATCCTCGATAAAAACTTTTCACTGCTTCTAACAACTTGCCTCCCACACCATATATTCTTAATACCTTCCACAGAGCATCTCTATCAACTCTATCATATGCCTTCTCCAGATCCATAAATGCTACATACAAATCCATTTGCTTTTCTAAGTATTTCTCACATACATTCTTCAAAGCAAACACCTGATCCACACATCCTCTACCACTTCTGAAACCACACTGCTCTTCCCCAATCTGATGCTCTGTACATGCCTTCACCTCTCAATCAATACCCTCCCATATAATTTACCAGGAATACTCAACAAACTTATACCTCTGTAATTTGAGCACTCACTCTTATCCCCTTTGCCTTTGTACAATGGCACTATGCACGCATTCCGCCAATCCTCAGGCACCTAACCATGAGTCATACATACATTGAATAACCTTACCAACCAGTCAATAATACAGTCACCCCCTTTTTTAAGAAATTCTACTGCAATACCATCCAAACCTGCTGCCTTGCCGGCTTTCATCTTCCGCAAAGCTTTTACTACCTCTTCTCTGTTTACCAAATCATTTTCCCTAACCCTCTCACTTTGCACACCACCTCGACCAAAACACCCTATATCTGCCACTCTATCATCAAACACATTCAACAAACCTTCAACATACTCACTCCATCTCCTTCTCACATCACCACTACTTGTTATCACCTCCCCATTTGTGCTCTTCACTGAAGTTCCCATTTGCTCCCTTGTCTTACGCACTTTATTTACCTCCTTCCAGAACATCTTTTTATTCTCCCTGAAATTTAATGATACTCTCTCACCCCAACTCTCATTTGCCCTCTTTTTCACCTCTTGCACCTTTCTCTTGACCTCCTGTCTCTTTCTTTTATACATCTCCCACTCAATTGCATTTTTTCCCTGCAAAAATCGTCCAAATGCCTCTCTCTTCTCTTTCACTAATACTCTTGCTTCTTCATCCCACCACTCACTACCCTTTCTAATCAACCCACCTCCCACTCTTCTCATGCCACAAGCATCTTTTGCGCAATCCATCACTGATTCCCTAAATACATCCCATTCGTCCCCCACTCCCCTTACTTCCATTGTTCTCACCTTTTTCCATTCTGTACTCAGTCTCTCCTGGTACTTCCTCACACAAGTCTCCTTCCCAAGCTCACTTACTCTCACCACCCTCTTCACCCCAACATTCACTCTTCTTTTCTGAAAACCCATACAAATCTTCACCTTAGCCTCACCTTCACCTTATATATATATATATATATATATATATATATATATATATATATATATATATATATATATATATATATATATATATATATATATTTACATATTCTCCATTTCCCGCGTTAGCAAGGGAACATCAAGAACAGAGGACTAAACCGTTGAGGAAAAAATCCTCACTTGTCCCCTTCTCTGTTCCTTCTGTTGGAAAAGTAAAAACTGGAGGGGAGGATTTCCAGCCCCCCGCTCCCACCTCTTTTAGTCGCCCCCTACGACACGCAGGGAATACGTGGTAAGTATTGTTTCTCTATTCCCAGGGATAATATATATATATATATATATATATATATATATATATATATATATATATATGCTTGTAACCTTAAATGTATACAAAGTATGGCCCATGAGCACGGCGGTCCGACCCACGAGGTGTTCGAAATTCGGGTTACGGACATGGCCCGTCCTGCCCTGGGTCGTACCGTCGTTTTCAAGGATCGTACCGTCGTACTTAAGATGATGGTACCGTCGTGTAAAGGCACGGGGTCCGGTGCTGCACCGTGAGGGGAACTTCAGTCGGGGGGGAGTAAGGGACGTTCTGAGGGCGTGAAGAGGGTGGATGTGATGGGGAAAGGGGGAGGCGCTTTACTACATCTTGGGCCCTGCGTGTGGGCCAAATTGGTTTCCTCTGTATTCTGAAATGGGGAAGGTCTGGATGCGCTAGCGTGCTTGCACCTCCAGACTGATGGAAAATTCAAACGCCAACTCTTCATTTCCAGCCGAGAGAATATATATATATATATATATATATATATATATATATATATATATATATATATATATATATATATATATACACACATATATATTCTCCTTCCTCAAGATTATTTGATTAATGTAAGTGTACTAGCGATGCTGTCACAGGTGGGTGGGTCGTCATCAAGCCAAAAAATCATTGTACTTAAGGTAAACTGATTTTGTTTTATTCCCGCTCGCTTATATATGCATTTATTTATTGAATTATTAGTAATAGTATTGATATTAGTAGTAGTAGTAGAATTATGATTATTATTATCTTTATTATTGATATTTTTATTTACTTTTTTTGTATTTCTATAAGTTGATATCATTTCTCATTTATTTATTATGAGAGTATATGTTTCTATTGACCCAAGCGATGTGAGGTCTCTGGCAGACCAATTACCCCTCTCCAGGACAGCCCGCTTCCTCACCTGCAGTACCATCTCTCCCCGCTTCACCTCACAACCCACTTTCCCCCACTTCACATGCCATCCCAGAACTCATTTTCTGTGTTTACCTTTAAAACTTTGAGCACGACGGTACGACCTTCTGCCTCTCTTAGTGTCAGGTCATTGGTCACGTCATGGTACCGTCGTGCTCAAGAGCCGTACCGCCGTGCTGGCGGGCCGTGACCGTCGTGCTCGAGTCGTACCGCCGTGATGATGGGTCGTGACCTTCGTGCTCAAGAGTCGTACCGCCGTGCTGATGGGTCATGACCGTCGTGCTGATGGGTCGTGACCTTCGTGCTCAAGAGTCGTACCGCCGTGCTGATGGGTCATGACCGTCGTGCTGATGGGTTGTGACCTTCGTGCTCAAGAGTCGTACCGCCGTGCTGATGGGTCATGACCGTCGTGCTGATGGGTTGTGACCTTCGTGCTCAAGAGTCGTACCGCCGTGCTGATGGGTCATGACCGTCGTGCTGATGGGTTGTGACCTTCGTGCTCAAGAGTCGTACCGCCGTGCTGATGGGTCATGACCGTCGTGCTGATGGGTTGTGACCGTCGTGCTCAGGAGCCGTACCGCCGTGCTGATGGGTCATGACCGTCGTGCTGATGGGTTGTGACCTTCGTGCTCAAGAGTCGTACCGCCGTGCTGTTGGGTCATGACCGTCGTGCACTGTGGGCTAGATACCAGGCAATTTTCCCTTGAGTACTCGAGATTTTCCATATTTTCCTTTCAATACGACCGTACCTGCTTCTCCTGAAACACATACTTTCCCTTGAGTAGGGATTTTCTTATTCCTTATTGAACACGATCGTCTTTAGTTCCCTTGGAATACGGACCTAACATTCCACCGAGTCTGACCTTACTTACCATTGTGCCTTTTCGCACAGCCCTGCTGTCCCACGGAATGGGAACTTTCCTATCCTCCCTTTAGATACGTACCTATTTCTCTTTAAATACGCACCTATTTCTTCCCTTTTTAATATGCACCTATTTCTCCCCTTTAAATGTGCCCTCATTTCTCCCCTTTAAATACGGACCTATTTCTTGAAATACGCACCTATTTCTCCTCTTTAAATACGGACCTCTTTCTTGAAATACGCACCTATTTTCCCCTTTGAATACGCACTTATATCTTTTTGAATACGCCCCTATTTCTCCCCTCGAAATACGCACTTATTTCTCCCTCTAATTATGCACCTAATTCTCCCCTCTGAATACGCACCTATTTCTCCCCTCTAAATACGCACCTATTTCTTCCCTTTAAATACGCACCTATTTCTGTCAGATCGCTCGATGCGCATCGTAGCCCCTCGGCCTCCCAACCGACCACAAAACCCACCTACCTTCCTGTAGTGTTCCGTATGCCCACACTTCCCTTCCGTAAATACGAACTCGCCCGCCATCCCTACCGTGGCATTTTGCTTTTCCATTTTCCCTTCTGGGCGACGAGCACCTACATGTGAACCTGGTGTGTTCCCGCTTCCCCTGAAGTGTAAAAGATTTACCCACTTCGCCTCGACTGCAGACGACCCTCCCCCACTTCAACCCTCTCCTGAGATAACGGTTATTAGATGATCTCACCTTGCAACTGAAGCGTACCCTTAATTTCTCTCCAAAATCGAAGCCTCGCTTCCCATTTTCTCTCTGAATAAGAAGCTCCTCCCCATCTGAACCTTTAAATACGGGGAACAATACCTCATCATCACTACCCTTCCGCCCCTTTAAATACGGCGTTACCCCTCAGTTATCCCGTAAATACGGACGTGGTACCATTTCCCCCGAAATACGAACCTGCGTATACTATGTTCTTTCCCCCACTCTACGACCTCCCCCTCCTCCCTCAACCTTCCCAGCAGCCTCCCCGCGTTTCCCCTTTGAACGCGAGCGACCCCGTGCGTTCCCCACGCCCCCCCCCCCCCCCCAGATATGCGCTCTCTTGTCCCCTCCCCACCACACCCCCACTCCTGTCACCACCTGGCCAGCGCTCCGGCCTGTAAATACCATTATATGAAGAGAATGGTTTTGTTTTGACCTTTCATGCCCCGTGTACGTAAAGAGAGGGTGGGGAGAGGGAAGCGGAGAGGGGTGAGGGGAAAGAGAGGGGGGGATGAGGGGGCCTGGTCATTTCAGGCGGCCCGAATGGTTTTCCAATGGAGTAAGGGAGGATGAACGGGTCTTTATAATGAGGGCCGGCGGGCGGCGGGGGGAAATTTTCGCTGCGTCGGGGGTAAACGTTTGGGTTATAATAATCAGTATTGGGAACCCGCCGAGTTGGCAAGAGCGACGTCACACAGTGGCTTGGGTGGGTTGGGGGATGGATGATAATTATCTGTTTTGTCTAAGATAATCTGGGCCGTCTCCAGGCCAGGAGGGGGTGCATGAGAGGCCTCTAGGGGGGGGGTTATGCTGTCATTTGACGTCATGCTCTCTTGGTCTTGTCTGGTGGAATGACTGTAATTAATATTCAAATAGGCCTCGAAGCAATTTCAATTTGATATGAACTGGCATCCTTAAAGATGACTCGTGACATCAGTGCCGTATCGCCTCGTCATTGGCTGAAATGATGTAGCTCCTTCAGCCTGAAAGAAATCGGACACTCTGATTGGATGAAAATTACATCATCGTCTGGCATCATCGAAGGTTCTGGATCACGGTATATCCACTTTTTTTGTCAGTGATGTGGTGGATTGAGCCACGTACTAATAATATCGAGATGTAATGATTAATAATCATAATAAAGGACCTTATTGTACTTTTAAGATTGTTGTAATGAAAAGACTAAAGTATATGTCAAAGATTGTTTTATGTTTTACGTAAGATCAACCATATGTAAGTTCAAATATGTCATAATAGCGTAAAAATAAGACGCACTTCGCCATATCGTTTTCGGACGTTTTAATTCGTTCGTCATTGTTGCTCAGTCCCATTTTCTTTGGGATGGTTGGCAAGAGATGAATTAGTTACGGGGGGTACACGAGCCAGAACAGGTGAGGCGGTTAGACAACTGTGCTGGAGGATGTGAGGCTGGAGGAGGAAATATTGTATAGATAGATAGATATCTTGCCAGCTGTTTGGTCTATTGCATGTATTAGGAAATTAGATGATTTTGAATTAAGGATTTTTATATTGGTAGATTTGATGGTTTGGGGTTAAGGAATTTTTTTTCTTCGTAATGTTTTCTTGTCTTTTATGGTTATGAAATTGGATTTGGCGTAGTGGTAGATGAATTTGTATCGTTGGGACTCCGCGCTTGGAGAGCCTTCCCCCCCTCTCTCTCTCTCTCTCTCTCTCTCTCTCTCTCTCTCTCTCTCTCTCTCTCTATCTATCTATCTATATATATATATATATATATATATATATATATATATATATATATATATATATATATAAATGTGTTTGATGATAGAGTGGCAGATATAGGGTGTCTTGGTCGAGGTGGTGTGCAAAGTGAGAGGGTTTGGGAAAATGATTTGGTAAACAGAGAAGAAGTAGTAAAAGCTTTGCGGAAGATGAAAGCCGGCAAGGCAGCAGGTTTGGATGGTATTGCAGTGGAATTTATTAAAAACGGGGATGACTGTATTGTTGACTGGTTGGTAAGGTTATTTAATGTATGTATGACATGGTGAGGTGCCTGAGGATTGGCGGAATGCGTGCATTGTGCCATTGTACAAAGGCAAAGGGGATAAGAGTGAGTGCTCAAATTACAGAGGTATAAGTTTGTTGAGTATTCCTGGTAAATTATATGGGAGGGTATTGATTGAGAGGGTGAAGGCATGTACAGAGCATCAGATTGGGGAAGAGCAGTGTGGTTTCAGAAGTGGTAGAGGATGTGTGGATCAGGTGTTTGCTTTGAAGAATGTATGTGAGAAATACTTAGAAAAGCAAATGGATTTGTATGTAGCATTTATTGATCTGGAGAAGGCATATGATAGAGATGCTCTGTGGAAGGTATTAAGAATATATGGTGTGGCAGGCAAGTTGTTAGAAGCAGTGAAAAGTTTTTATCGAGGATGTAAGGCATGTGTACGTGTAGGAAGAGAGGAAAGTGATTGGTTCTCAGTGAATGTAGGTTTGCGGCAGGGGTGTGTGATGTCTCCATGGTTGTTTAATTTGTTTATGGATGGGGTTGTTAGGGAGGTGAATGCAAGAGTTTTGGAAAGAGGGGCAAGTATGAAGTCTGTTGTGGATGAGAGAGCTTGGGAAGTGAGTCAGTTGTTGTTCGCTGATGATACAGCGCTGGTGGCTGATTCATGTGAGAAACTGCAGAAGCTGGTGACTGAGTTTGGTAAAGTGTGTGAAAGAAGAAAGTTAGGAGTAAATGTGAATAAGAGCAAGGTAATTAGGTACAGTAGGGTTAAGGGTCAAGGCAATTGGGAGATAAGTTTGAATGGAGAAAAACTGGAGGAAGTAAAGTGTTTTAGATATCTGGGAGTGGATCTGGCAGCGGATGGAACCATGGAAGCGGAAGTGAATCATAGGGAGGGGGCGAAAATCCTGGGAGCCTTGAAGAATGTGTGGAAGTCGAGAACATTATCTCGGAAAGCAAAAATGGGTATGTTTGAAGGAATAGTGGTTCCAACAATGTTGTATGGTTGCGAGGCGTGGGCTATGGATAGAGTTGTGCGCAGGAGGATGGATGTGCTGGAAATGAGATGTTTGAGGACAATGTGTGGTGTGAGGAGGTTTGATCGAGTGAGTAATGTAAGGGTAAGAGAGATGTGTGGAAATAAAAAGAGCGTGGTTGAGAGAGCAGAAGAGGGTGTTTTGAAATGGTTTGGGCACATGGAGAGAATGAGTAAGGAAAGATTGACCAAGAAGATATATGTGTCGGAGGTGGAGGGAACGAGGAGAAGTGGGAGACCAAATTGGAGGTGGAAAGATGGAGTGAAAAAGATTTTGAGTGATTGGGGCCTGAACATGCAGGAGGGTGAAAGGAGGGCAAGGAATAGAGTGAATTGGATCGATGTGGTATACCGGGGTTGACGTGCTGTCAGTGGATTGAATCAGGGCATGTGAAGCGTCTAGGGTAAACCATGGAAAGTTGTGGGGCCTGGATGTGGAAAGGGAGCTGTGGTTTCGGGCATTATTGCATGACAGCTAGAGACTGAGTGTGAACGAATGTGGCCTTTGTTGTCTTTTCCTAGCGCTACCTCGCACACATGAGGGGGGAGGGGGATGGTATTCCATGTGTGGCGAGGTGGCGATGAGAATGAATAAAGGCAGTGTGAATTGTGTGCATGGGTATATATGTATGTGTCTGTGTGTGTATATATATGTGTACATTGAGATGTATAGGTATGTATATTTGCGTGTGTGGACGTGTATGTATATACATGTGTATGGGGGTGGGTTGGGCCATTTCTGTCGTCTGTTTCCTTGCACTACCTCGCAAACGCGGGAGACAGCGACAAAGAAAAAAAAAAAAGCAAATATATATATATATATATATATATATATATATATATACATATATCACCTTTGTCCCTCACGTTCCTGTGAAGGAGTGTGAGGACGGGCAGGATGCCTTACAAGCTGGTCCATACCTTGTCAAGTTGACACAGAAGTTTACCCCCACCACTTCTTGTGTGGTACAGGTTGAAATTCTCTCTCTCTCTCTCTCTCTCTCTCTCTCTCTCTCTCTCTCTCTCTCTCTCACCCCAGGTAGTCCACCAGGTCGTATCCCAGAAGGTCAAGGTCACAGCTGGCTGAGATCGTGGTGTTATTGCTCGTATGTGTTGGAAAACGTCTGAGCCAGCGGAGGAACGTGGATGATGTTTCACACCCAACCTCATCAGATGACGTACGTGCCTTGACCTGGCCCCGTTGTCGTGCCTTCAGGGTCACGGCGGGGGGTCATGATCCTAATATCAGTTCCACGCCGTGGTTTCTTGATCGAGTGCGAGGTGACCACTACGGTGGTACTCAAGTGTTACCCCGCACACAACAGCCAGGGTGTGTTGTTAAAGGCCACCCGAGAGAAATTTGTCCTCGCGACCCCATTCCCCATGGCTGAGTGGTAGAGCTTATTTGGTTGAAATTGTTATCCCACCGCCATGCTCTCTCTCTCTCTCTCTCTCTCTCTCTCTCTCTCTCTCTCTCTCTCTCTCTCTCTCTCTCTCTCTCTCTCTCTCTCTCTCTCTCTCTGCAGCATCACACCTGGCAACATACTGTAACACGTATGTTGAACACGATCGACCAGTGTACCGCGACCTGTGGCAAACACTGACGCGTTCATTTCTGATTTTGCTCTCTTGTTGTTCTGTCTTTGGGGAAATTTAGATCCCCAAGCATTACCAGTCGGTATAGATTATGGTGGGGCACTCACTGATGTCACCCATCATGGTGGGGCCTTCAATGATGTCACCCATCATGGTGGGGCCCTCAGTGATGTCACCCATCATGGTGGGGCCCTCAGTGATGTCACCCATCATGGTGGGGCCCTTGTTGATGTCACCCAACATGGTTGGGCCCTCAGTGATGTCACCCATCATGGTGGGGCCCTCAGTGATGTCACCCATCATGGTGGGGCCTTCAATGATGTCACCCATCATGGTGGGGCCCTTGTTGATGTCACCCAACATGGTTGGGCCCTCAGTGATGTCACCCATCATGGTGGGGCCCTCAGTGATGTCACCCATCATGGTGGGGCCCTCATTGATGTCACCCATCATGGTGGGGTCCCTCATTGATGTCACCCATCATGGTGGGGCCCCTCATTGATGTCACCCAACATGGTGGGACCCTCAGTGATGTCACCCATCATGGTGGGGCCCTCAGTGATGTCACCCATCATGGTGGGGCCCCTCATTGATGTCACCCATCATGGTGGGGCCCCTCATTGATGTCACCCAACATGGTGGGACCCTCAGTGATGTCACCCATCATGGTGGAGCCCTAAGTGATGTCAACCTTCATGGTGCGCCCTCAGTGATGTCACCCATCATGGTGGAGCCCTAAGTGATGTCAACCTTCATGGTGCGCCCTCAGTGATGTTACCCGTCGTGATGGGGCCCTCAGTGGTGTCATCTGTCATGGTCGGGCCCCCAGTGATGTCATCTATCATGATGGAGCCGTCAGTGATGTCACCCATCATGGTGGGGCCCTTCATGAATGTGTTAATGGCTTGATTGATGTTATAGTAGCATAGAGCGTTACCCATTCATTTTAATGGGTATATGGAGTCAAGAATGGGCACCCATTTCGTCTGGATGACTAGGTACATGCATGCTTTTCGTACTTATTAATAATTGATGACGGTATTGGTGTCTGTCTGCAGGATTAAGATAATAATGAAAATAATGATAATAAAAAATTAATGATAATGATAATTAGAATTGATAATCATGATGTTAATTCATCCAGAGGGTTGTAAGGGTAAGTGTAAACACGGATAACTAGGCTCTAACAGGGGAGGGTGGGTTTAAGCAGACAGTCTACACGTAGATGTAGAGGTTGTGTGTTATTGCTATTGAAGTTGATTTTCATTGGATGTTGGGGGATGTCCATGTGGCGGGTTTGGACCAGCTTGGATGGGGTCGATATGGCTGAGGTTCCAAACTGTAACAACGGGACGAGGGATCTTAGATATACAGGGCATGACGATGGTGGGAATGGTGCATGCAACACCTCCTTCTCGAACTGCTGGATGGACGGAGGTCAGCTGTGATGAGGGACTGTCGCAGTAGTCGGGTCATTGTGTTGAACGACCCCTTGATAGATGGCGTAAGAGGCACCGAGGTAGACCCAGTTGTGTGGGGTGAATGGACGGGAGGACCAGGCTGGACGGGGGCTACCGTGGAAGTGGTGTGGGATGTTCGTGTGTTAGGACGCCTCGGGAGGACGAGTGGAGTGGCCGCGCAGTTTGCAGGGACGTGTGCTGCTGGAGTGGGGTGGGGTAGTGTGTGTGTGTGTGTGTGGGGGGGGGGGGGGGACTAGTTAATGGTGCACACGTGTTGTCATGCGTATGTGTTATTTTATGTATGTATGTATGTGGATATGTATGTCATTCACACGTCACCTCCGTTCGAAAGTGCCTGGTGGTATTTATGCATGACACACGAGTATTGGGTTAATACGTCATTGACAGAATGACTTGTCGTGACTGACATTTTTAACCTGTCTTTTAGTATGACTTTGTATTGAGCCAGTTGAAGGTCAGGTCAAGTGATTTAAGTATTTGGTCCCCAAGTCGCAGCCTCATCTTTCTGGGTCGTATGCCTTAGTCTCAGGTCAGAGTCACTTGCTGGTGCACATACATGGAAAATGAAGCGAAATTAATTTGCCTCTGATCTCGATAAGGGAAAATATTTTTTTCTATGCCTTAGTTTTTTTTTTTTTTAATGATAGTAATTGCGTATTGCTTTGAATTGTCCATTACTTTTGTCTCCTGTGTTGTATTGATATATTCGATCGATCTATGTGTGTTGTATGGATATGCTCAATTGATCGCTGTATGTTGTATGTATATATTCGATTGAACTATTTGGTTTATATATATATATATATATATATATATATATATATATATATATATATATATATATATATATGATACCTGGGGATAGGGGAGAAAAATACTTCCCACGTATCCCCTGCTTGTCGTAAAACGCGACTTTTAAAAGGGGAGGGAGCGGGGGGCTGGAAATCCTCCCCTCCAGTTTTTACTTTTCCAAAAGAAGGAACAGAGAAGGGGGCCAAGTGAGGATTTTTTTCTCTAAGGCTCAGTCCTCTGTTCTTAATGCTACCTCGCTAACGCGGGAAATGGCGAATATGTATGAAAAAAATAAGAAAAAAAAAAAAAAATATATATATATATATATATATATATATATATATATATATATATATATATATATATATATATTGTATGTATATACTCGATTGATCTCTATGTGTTGATTATTTTTGAAGGATTGATCTTTGTATTATGTATGTATTCACTCGTTTGCTCAGCGTTGCTGTTCAGGTGGATAACAATTGTCTTTTTCTCTCTCTCTCCAGGTAAGGACGCGACGTGAAGTCAACACGCACAACGAGTGTAAAGTAACCAATATCGGATGCTGTACATAAAAGTGTAAGTGACTTTCAGTTCTGATGCAGGAGCACTACATTTTGAATTTTGGATTAATATTATGAAGTGACAGGGACGTTGTTATTAAAAGGTGGTTCAGAGGAGCACGTTGAGAGAGAGAGAGAGAGAGAGAGAGAGAGAGAGAGAGAGAGAGAGAGAGAGAGAGAGAGAGAATGGAGAGTGGAGGTTGCACACTGTCTGGTGAAGGGTAGGAGAGGGGATAGAGGTGGAGATGGTGGGATAGAGGTTGAGGTTGTAAGGGGAAGATCATAGAAATTGAGGTTGTAAGGGGGGAGAGGATGGAACCTGAAGGAGAAAAGGATTGAGGTTGAGGTTTTAGGAGTGAGGTTAGAGGTTGAAGGAAGGATGATTTAGATTGAGATTTTAGGGAGAAGACAGGACTGAAGAAGAGGACGGAGAATGCGAGAGCATAGGAGAAGGGATAGAGGAGGAGGGACTCTGGATAGAAACTAGAGCTCCCGGGAGAGAACAGAACTTTATGGTGAAGATGATGAGGGATAGAGCTTGAAGGAGTGTGGGAGATAGGACTGGGATTGACGTTGTGAAGAGGTGCGGATAGACCTGAGACTGTGTGGTGGGGGAGAGGATAGAACAGGATGGATAGTCAACGGGAACGAAACCTAGACTCCTGTTAGGGGGCGCAGCATGGCTGGATAGGGAGGGCATAGACATGAGGCAGGTGTGGAGAGTGAGGCACGTCACATGTAGTGTACATATTGGGTCGTGCATGACCCAGACTGGCACTTTGAGTCACTTCTAAGGACTGGGGTTGTCGGGGGCAAGGACTGGATCTGACTGCCAAAGAGTGACACTTGACTGTCAGAGAATAGATTGAAAAACACTTTGTACATTATTTTCTTATTTTAACCCAGTCTGTACAAATGGCCGTCCGTACGAACACGCTTCAAGGATCAGTGTGATTAGGAGTCGCTCCTCGGTCACTCAGCACTTGGAGGGGTCGCTCTTGGAGGAGGTGTTGTTGCCGCGAGGCGTCTCGAGGTGGCTTCTCCTTGGAAGAACGTCGCCACAAGCTACAGTAGTCACAAGGTCGTTGATTGTCCTTCGGCGCAAACGTGGGTTAGGCCCCTTGCTGGACCCCTGTTTGGTAGACACTCGATCAACTTGTTTCCACTGCCCGTGAGGAGGCACGCTCCTAGATATGCTCACAGTTACTTGGGCTCAAAGAGGAGTAAGTACTCGTTTCTCTTCATCTTCTGTATGCGATACAGAAGCACATGTACTACAGTGGGGATGGAGTGCTGAAAGAGAGAATCCTCTGGGGGTTTGATCAAGTCTGTGATATTTTTCACGGTGTGTTCCACCCGAGATGAGCTGCTGCTGCTGTTGTAGTTGTCAGCGATCATGTATAAGGATCTCGGGTTCGTTACCCCGTGGGCGTGGGTAAACACTTTGTCTGTAAAGGTAACCTGATTACACGGGTCTGTATTGGTTACGTGGGCCTGCTGACAGCGGCAGCATGAAGGCTAGATGGTCAGAGGAACAAGTGACTCCAGCCAATTTGTTTGCGAGCGAAGCTGTCGGCTCGAGGACGAGGCACCGTGATCCATGAGGAAGACGTAGCACACGTACTCCTCGAGTCCGGTTTAACCTCTAGATCCTTGACGCCATGAGCACGACGGTTGAGTCCTTGAGTGCGACGGTACAGTCCTTGAGGGAGACAAAGCGGTCCTTGGGTATGATAACCTGACCCTTTCATGTTGCCCTTAAAGGTCAAGTCATTGGTCACCCAAGTTTCCTGCCGTCATACACAAGGGTCGTACCTTTGCACACAGACACAAGATACAGTTGTGCTTTTTTAATGTCAACGAATCGTCTTCACTAGTTTTTAAGAAAATCTTTTCAGTGAACAATTTTTTTCCCCATGGCCGCAGACGTAAGTAACAGGCGCAGAATAAAAACGAAAGTGGTTCGAGAGTTAGGAGAACTTCCTCCACTGAGAGTTCGTGCATCGTGATTCAGGTGCGCATTGTTCCGGTACAGACGCCATGGGAAGAGTGGAGCGGTGTGGGTTCAGATGACAGCAACGCACACGACAGTGGCTGGATGAACAATCCAGTGCAGCTCACTGTAGCTCAGCCCCGTGCTACTGGGAGGAGAGGCGAGTGTTGAATTAAACAGCCGGGCGTCCGCCTCACCCGCTGGAGTGTTCCTCATTGCTCTTTCAGGTTGCAGGAGCCACAACCAGAGACGCTTGCATTATCTTCTAGTCTCCATCCTCACTGCTTGCCTTAAATACCCCAAGACCAGAATGTAACATGCTGGTCTCTGTAGCCAGATTACAGATCGTCTCTGTAGCCAGATTACAGATGTACCAGCATGACTGGGTAATGAATTCGGCAAGCTGTTAGGAATTCTCTGGCACACAGGCCTCCTTGAAGCATCAGGAAGTTGGCCACTTGGCCACATCTACAGCAGGTAGAAGGGCCGCTTGAACGCTGGGTGTGATGTGTGGTCAGACACAAGTGTAGACGCTGCCGTTGGATAAGGGACGGCGGCGGAGGTCGTATGAAACCAGCAGGAACTTGCAGGTAGACACAGGTGGATCTATGGCCCGTGAATGCAAGAAGACCAGGTGAGTACAAGGTGGTGCCACCTGCAGGCCAGCCCCTCGGGACTTGTGTATCATACCCACTGTAAGATGCATGTATATGGGGAACGCTACAACTGCACTGCTTCTCTCCGAGATCATTCGAGTAATTTTATTCAGGGCGGTGCACCTTATTGCTCATGGCAGACCCCCTCGGGGCGTGACAGGGACCCTGTGTGACGCTCTGTTATCCCCTTTTATCGTCGTGGGTCACATGGTGAGGATAGCGGCGTGGCTGTGAAGAGAGACAAGAGAGGAGCTACAGAGGACGTGAACATGGTCAGGTGATGATGGTATCATGGGTAGGGAGCGCCTGCTGCAGTGATTGCGACGTGCGTATAATGTTTCGCCATGATCGTCTCTCTCACCCCTTCCCTCCCTCACCCTCCCCAACACTGTAGCCAACCGGCGTTAAAACCAACAAGGCCTTTGTCCTCCGTGACGATTAGTGTTCGAGCAATTAGAGAATGAACCGTGGCCTTTCGCTTTGATCACCCAGGTCATAATGCCAACCCCCCTCCCCTTACCCCACTCCCTGGTCCGGCTGGGTAATTGGTTTGACCCCCACGAGCACGAGGGTTCGAATCCTTCGGTACGATCGTCGAGCACGACGCTGTTACGAGCCATGGGCACGACGGTACGATCCTTGAGCACGACGCTTGAGCACAAGCGTTCATAACCGGTTTTCACTGGAGTTGGTTCACCACCGTCAACTTACACAACCCGGCATTAGCGTCACGTGTTGTAGACGAGGTTATGTAATGGCGCTTTGTGGTTTAACCTAGCCCAGACGTGCCGGTACCCTAGGGTTCGAAACCCGTGCATCGTAACTCCCTAAGTCACGTAATGTAACACCATGGTCGTTACTTGAGGTCGTATACATGTTACAGGCAGATAACCAGTGTTCTTATAGGGGAGTGTGGGCTTGTGGAGTGACGTAGTTAGGTGGTTGTTAGTGATGCAGTTGTAGAAAAGCGGCTGTCTGTAGTCATGTAATGTGTCTGTTAGTGTGCTCGTGTTGGTTAATCTGAGATGGTTGGGTGGTTGGGTTCTTGGCCTAATTATTAAACTGCCAGGGTCATTAAGTCTTCACTTGTTTAGAGGTAATTCTAACATCACATATGCACTCTCTCACTCCGTTTATCTTGAGCTCTTTATTAATTAACTAGTTACTGTAATAACCTCCCACTTCATTGACATCTCATGTGTATTTTCAGCCGAATGGCTATGTATATTTAGGAAACCTTTATTTATTTATTATCCGAGATATTTTATGTGTCGTTTCGGATGTTGAAGTGCCCGCTTACAGGAACAGAAAATGGGGGATGAACCCCCCCCCCCCCACTTACCACTGTCCTACTTCCTACCCACGTTTCACCATTACCTCTCGTGTCTCTGTCTCCCTTTACATCCACCGTCTCCTCCCTTGTTTCATACAGTTGCAGGGGTAGGGATGAGGGCGTGGGACATCGTAGAAAATCAGAGCCTGGACACACATCATTACATCTATGTTCCGACTCCAACACGGGAGACTGCGTCTATTCCAATGATACGACATTGATGTTTCAGCAGTGACAAATATGCCAAGTCTGATATGACGCTCCTCGCACATGGAGGGAAACTGAGATAACGTAGAGGCGTGAGACGGTATTGTCCAGAAGACAGAGGGAGCGCCTAGTGAGTCGCAACTGATCGTGCCGACTGTGTGACAGTATAGCCCATGTTTGAAGCTCATGCTCATGTTGTTTTGTCGCGTAGCCCCCGGGTTAAAAGTGCATTTGTGGAGCGAAATTTGGATACCTGCTCTTACATATTAATTAGTTAATTAATATTCATTTTCATCAAACGGTGAAGTTACGAGTGAAATGAATAATTTTTTTTAGTGGGGGAGGGGGTGTGTTCATGTCCGTGAACTTTTTCGCGTTCCTTAATGATCATGATACCGGGTCGCCTCGGCGAGGGAAGCGGGAGCCGGTCTCTCCACGGGCGAGTGTAGAATGATTTCACACATCCAGACGTTGCCTGCACGTCTTCTGGCTCGGGTCGGGCCAGCCTTCCTCCTGCCCACTGTGCTGTTTGTGGTGGCCTAGTGTGCGCCCCTCCTCCCCTCTGCTCTGTGGCTGTTTACTGGGTCACTGTGGCGTTATGGACACGTCTGTCGTTAATAATTATAATGACGATAATAGTAATGGTAATTGTAGTAACAATAATAGTAATAATAAAGATAATGATAATGACAATAATACTGATAATAGTTATAACAATAATAGTAATAATAATAGTAATGATAATAATAATAATAATAATAACGGTTTCTTAAGATTGTGTAAATGGATAAGGGTTAGAATAGGTAGTTTACTAATTAATGATGATGTTTACAATGGATGGGACGAGGCTGCTGTTCTAGTGATATGAACGATCTTGGATGGTCTTGGTTTGGTTGTGTGTGCCGAACTGCAACCCGGGGTTGAGGGATCTCTGGTGACGGTGGCGAGTTTGTGCAGTTGCATCGCCTAGACTAGTGGGAACGAGGGTCATGTAATGGTTGGAGCGAGTCGGGCGGAGTGGTGGACTGAACGCCCCATTGACGAGTGGTTTGAGAACCTATTTGAACGGTATGGGGAGAGGGTTCTGCACTCTTGGAACCTCGTTTCTTCACCTCCCTCCTCCTGTGCTGTAGTTGTGTCATAAGGCAGGGTTGGTGCGTAGCGCTCGACCAAGGTAAACTAGGGTTGAAGACGTTTCAGCGTCGTGCGAGTTGCGTGTTGTTCATTGGTATATATGAGAGGGCGCGGTTGAATGTTTGCGGCCTCGCTGCATGCTTGCGCGTGGGCGAGACAAAAAACAAGTGCTAGGGAGGGGGGGGTCGACAACAGGTGTAGTGCTGCTTCACCGCTTGGCCCTCTCTCATGATCCCGACACCCAGGCGGGTGGTGGGAGTGCTACAGTGGTCGGTGGTTGCCTACCGTGTGCTGTCTGTGATTACCTTTTGTGTGTTGTGGGGAGAGAGTTATACGCTTGTGTTGATCCGTCCCTTAACCTTTTTTTTTTGTGGTTAGATATGTCTTCACTCATGTCTGTACACACACACACACACACACACACACACACACGCACACACAAACACCATGTATCGACCAGCCCCAAAGGGAGGAAGAACTCCTAGGTAGACTGTGGGTCGACTGTCGCGCCCAGGACTGTAACCCGGTTAGACTCGTGCGTGAATTATGATCAGGGACGATAACATCTGCACCACGGAAGCCTGTGTGTGTGTGTGTCTGTCTGTCTGTCTGTTTGTCTGTGTCTGTGTGTGAGGAGTTAACAGAACATTTATATCGTTGTGTGAGAGTAACTTTATGCATATATTTTCTTTGGCGTTTAAAACATCCTTTTATAGAAAAGTCGTCAGTGTCCCTGTGGCATTGGGTACGTCGCCCACCACCAGTAACGAGCCAGTACAGTGACCAGCCTGCCTCCCCTCCTCACACAACACTCCACCCTAACTTCTTCCTCGTCCACATCCGTTTTTTTTCTGCTCGAACTTAGGTACTGTCTTTTCGCCCGTCTTCTTTTTCTTCCCCCTGTATTTCTCTTCCCCTTACCCTCCCCTCCCCCACCCTTACAGAACTCTTCCTCTCCCTCTCCTCCTCCTCCTGGAGTCCTCTCTCTGCGGCCGGGACACGGTTTAACGGTGACGTTTTTCGTCATCCACGAAACAGTTTATGTATTTTTCCGAACGATAATGGGGACATCATCACCTTCCATCCTACGCCTACACTAACCATCACCTTTACACCTTCCCCAACCATCACCTTTGTACCTTCCTCAACCATCACCACCACACCTTCCCCACCCATCACCTTTTGTACCTTCTCCACCCATCACTTTCACACCTTCCCCAACCATCACCTCCTCACCTTCTCCAACCATCACCCTCACCAACTCTCTCCTCTCCACCCATCACTTTCACACCTTCCCCAACCATCACCTCCTCACCTTCTCCAACCATCACCCTCACCAATCTCTTCTGCCCACCTTCCCCTCCGTAACTAAGCCGTGTAAACGCACCTTCTTTAAGAAACGCGTCGTGTCCAGCGGCCTACTGGAAGACGTGGCTGATGTTCGTCTCTGGTTCCTCGTCCCTGGCTTCTACAGACGAGATGTTTACATGCAGATCCTGGTCCCACCTGTGGGGTGATGACCTGAAGGTGTGGTGTGGTGTGGGTTCACAACCCGCACATGATAACAGCCAGCGGAGTGAGGGTTGCCGGTAGAGTCCCTTTAGGGGGAAGAAAACTCATTTCACTCATTTCTCTGTCAGAGCAGTCATTCTTAACCGATGTACAAGGAGGAACTGTTTCAACCTCCCCAACCCAACCCTTCGGTCAGCCTGGAATCCATTCTCTCTCTCTCTCTCTCTCTCTCTCTCTCTCTCTCTCTCTCTCTCTCTCTCTCTCTCTCTCTCTCTCTCAGAACCTAGACTCGGTATCTTGATGTCCAGTACCTGTGCCAAACCTGATTCGCACATGTACTTCATATGAGTAGAAACAGGAGTTCCGGTGTTCCGGTCCAGGAACGGAACGTTCGTGTGTGTGTGTGTGTGTGTGTTACTACTGCTACAGGTTCCTTGTGTCCGCGGATGATGCGATTGTAGTGGCGTCCAGCGTGGCCGGGGGCGCTGTTGAGAAAATCAAGTTTCATCTTTTGTGTTGTAATGGATTTATCTCATGATTGTTGCTCTGCGAACACACATTTCTTGTGCTTTTGGTGTTTCTCTTTGGTGTGCTACCGTGAGTGTATGTCATATTCTCCCAGTGGCACACTGAGGTACATTTATTTGAAGGGTGAATGAAACAATCGTTTCTTTGTGTGTGTGTTTATATATATATATATATATATATATATATATATATATATATATATATATATATATATGTATGTGTGTGTGTGTGTCTGTGTGTGTGTTTTCATTAATTGGATTTCGGCTAAATTATTTTAAGTTACATATATTTGCCTTTGAGATTGACATATTTATGTCCATTTTATTCAAGTATATATGTAATTGCGAGTTGACTTTGCCTGCCTGACTACAGAACTTTTTTTTTGTTTGTAATTTTAGTGCTTTGTGAGATGAGTTTTGTGAGCTGGCTTTGATGTGAGTGGAGGTCTGTTTGAGTTTTTCCCATTTTAGGTGAAAAGGGAAAAAGTGAGTTAGTATGTGACAGAAACTGAAATGAGGAAACAGTGGGAAGGGAGGATAAGAAATACAAAATAGTGAGAACGCGAGAAATAAAAGAGAGGGAAAGAGATATATGCGGTAGAGAATGAGAAAGACAGACATGCAGAGGGAGAGAATGATGAACGCACAGAGGGGGAGAGACATACAGAAGACAGAGTGAGATGTATAGAGAGAGAGAGAGAGGGGGGGGGGGTGCAGTGCGATACGTAGGGTAAGGAGTGGGGTGGGGGGGGAGTATGTGGAGAATGAGATATACAGAGGGAGAGAGAGACGTATACGTGGAAGGATTGAGAAACACTGAGACAGAGAAAGAGACAGACAACGTTCTGAGACTCTTGAGACAGTTACGTTCTGTCTGTACTTAACGTTAAGACATGTGAAAGTGTATGACACTGTGTTGTACACGCGTGTATGACACTGTGTTGTACACGCGTGTATGACACTGTGTTGTACACGCGTGTATGACACTGTGTTGTACACGCGTGTATGACACTGTGTTGTACACGCGTGTATGACACTGTGTTGTACACGCGTGTATGACACTGTGTTGTACACGCGTGTATGACACTGTGTTGTACACGCGTGTATGACACTGTGTTGTACACGCGTGTATGACACTGTGTTGTACACGCGTGTATGACACTGTGTTGTACACGCGTGTATGACACTGTGTTGTACACGCGTGTATGACACTGTGTTGTACACGCGTGTATGACACTGTGTTGTACACGCGTGTATGACACTGTGTTGTACACGCGTGTATGACACTGTGTTGTACACGCGTGTATGACACTGTGTTGTACACGCGTGTATGACACTGTGTTGTACACGCGTGTATGACACTGTGTTGTACACGCGTGTATGACACTGTGTTGTACACGCGTGTATGACACTGTGTTGTACACGCGTGTATGACACTGTGTTGTACACGCGTGTATGACACTGTGTTGTAC